>NW_009709767.1:0-8485 GCF_000703405.1 Apaloderma vittatum
GGTCTTTTCCAACCTGAATTGTTCTATGAGTATATGAAAATATAATCAAACAGCTCTGCTCCTCTTGAGAACTCTGAGACACTGGAGCTCAGAGGTGCATATTCTTAGGCATAGTAAAAGAAAATGGTGAGGGTTTGATAGCAGGGCAGTACAGATGCAAATTAGTATTCAGAGTTGAAAGTTTCTACCTGACAATGGTCTCCTTCACTGAGCCATGGTAATGAAAGGAATATTGGATTATGTAATTGAGCAGCAAGAGAAGACCTGTCAAAGGGAATGAACTTTTGTGTGCAGCTACTGAAAAAAACTTGAAATCATTTTACCTTGACATGGTGATACTCCCCTTAAGAGTTACCATATTTGGCCTGCCTAGCAGCTTGTGGGTTGCTGTTTTTCAGTGGTGTTACTAAACAGCACTGAGGACAGGGGTGCAACACCAGCAGTTTACAGTGAGAATGACTTTTGACTTTTTATATGGAGAACATAAAGGAGATTACTTTTGATATCCGTTGGTTTATGACAGTTTAGTGGCTAGATATTTGTAGAATAGCAGCAATTTAGACATTAAAAAAGTGCATTTTCTTGACATGAGGAGTGTCGTTAGTGGCAAAGAGGCCTATAAGAATCAGTTCTGTCACTGTTGTGCTGTACAGGAGTACTGGGCAATGACAGGGACTCGTGTATCTGGTTTATTTAGAATCATAGACTCATTCAGGTTGGAAAAGACCCTTGGAATCATCAAGTCCAACCATGAGCCCTACTTTACAAAGTTCACCCCTAAATCCCAACATCGCATCTAAACAACCTTTAAACACCTCCAGGGATGGTGACTGAGTCACCTCCCTGGGCAGCCTGTTCCAATGCCTGACTACTCTTTCTGTGAAATAATTTTTCCTAATGTCCAGTCTAAACCTACCTGGTTGCAGTTTGAAGCCAATCCCTGTTGTTCTGTCACTAATTACCTGTGAGAACAGACCAGCGCCAACCTCTCTACAACATCCTTTCAGATAGTTGTAAAGAGTGCTGAGGTCTCCCCTTAATCTCCTTTTCTTCAAACTAAACAACCCCAGCTCCTTCAGTCACTCTTCATAAGATCTATTGTCTAGGTCCTTTGCCAGCTTCACTGCCCTCCGCTGCACTTACTCCAACACCTCGATATCTCTTTTACTGAGGTGCTCAAAACCAGACACAATACTCAAGATGTGGCCTCCCCAGTGCCAAGTGCAGGGTAACAGTCACCTCCTGACTCCTGCTGGTGACACGATTTCTTATACAAGCCAGGATGGATGTCATTGGCTTTCTTGGCCACCTGGGCGCTCTGCTGGCTCCTGTGCAGCTGCTTGCTGATTAGAATCCCCATGTCCTTTTCCGCCAGGCAGCTTTCCAGCCACACGTCCCCAAGCCTGTAGCGTTGGATGGGGTTATTGTGACCCAAGTGCAGGACCTGGCACTTTGCCTTGCCTCATGAAATTAATATTGGCCCATCAATCCAATTTGTCCAGGCCTCTCTGTAGAGCCTTCCCACCTTCATGCAGATCAACACTCTCACCTAACTTGGCGTCACCTGTGAACTTACTGATGCTACACTCTGTGTCCTTATCAAGATCATCAATAAAAATGATAAACAGAAATGGTCCCAACACTGAGCCCTGTGGAACACCACTTGTGACCAGCCAGCAGCTGGATATAATTCCATTGATAACCACTCCTTGGGCCTGTTCATCCCACCAGAGCTTTATCCAACAATTTGTGTGCTCATCCAAGCCATGAGCAGCCAGTTTTTCCATGAGAATTTTGTGGGAACAGTGTCAAAGGATCTCTAAAAGTCTAGGTACACAATATCCGCAGCCTTTCCCTCATCCAATAGTCAGGTCTTAGTGTCATAGAAAGAGATCAAGTTCGTTAGGCAGGACCTGCCTTTCATAAACCCATGCTGACTGGGCCTGATCCACTGGTTTTCCTCTATATGGCATTTAATGGCCATGGTGAGATTCTTAACCATATAAGAGTGCTGTGTAAGTACAGTAGCTTTGCTACATTTTTATTTAGAAGGCAGCTTTGAAAATACACAAGTGGCAGCTGTTTGGGGTATTTTCTAAATTCCTTCAGTCACTCTACCTCCTGACACTTTCTCTAGTATACAGGGTCCATTTGGGGAATGATGTACAAAGCAAGTAAAGGCTTCATTCTCGTATTCTGTCCAGACAGTTTAATTTTGCTTCTCTATTCCAGTATTGTGGTCATGCTCCATTGTGGTCATACTCATACGAAGGGTAGTGTGTATATGTGAGGACATCAGTATATTAAAACTAAAACCTTTCTGCATAGTTTGAATAAAAGGTTGTAAATTTTTTTAGAAGTGCATGTGCAAACTTAGTTTCATTCTTATCTGCCATATATGTAAAATTTATAGTTTGAGTTTGCTGGCATGAGAAATTAGATCACGTGAATATATTATTCCATTATTACCATTGAGTTGTATGTTCAGTGACAGCATTTTAAATCTAGAACTTGGTAAGTTTACGTTTTTATAAAAAGGCAAGTATTTCATCTTGTACCGTGATTATAGCTCCAGAGCTGACTTGGGAAGGGGTAGGATCTAACTTGAGAGAGAAACGTGTATTTTAAAATGTATTGATATGTATGACAGCTTCAGGAAGCTATTTCATGTTGTAAATGAGAAAAGGAAAAATGAAATCTATTTATTAATAGCCTTTCAGATGGGTGCAAGGCTTTGAAGATAAGTGCATTCATCATAATGTTGTATTGTACAAGGACTTTTAATTCCACAAAGTTAGAGTTGGGCCACAAAAATCAAGTAAATCTCTCTAATATTTTTCTGTCATTTCCACCAGGTTTCCAGAATAAAAATAGGGTTGCAATCCTGGCAGAACTAGACAAGGAGAAGAGAAAGTTACTTATGCAAAACCAGTCTTCCACAAATCACCCTGGAGCCAGGTATTTTATGTTCTTAGACCTGTTTAGACATCACCGATTACATCAGAGGGAAAAGAAAAAAAAAAAAAGCAAGTGAGCTGAAACTTACATAAACACTTATCATAAGTGTTTTATGATCATTCTCAATGACCCGTCAAAGAGACCTTGCACTATAGGCACATACTACTATTTGAAGTTGTTTACAGACCCTGAATTTTGGCTTACGTGACTTGCATTTGAGAAGGGGAGAAGCAGATATGCTTACTCAACTGTATTGAAGTCCACCTTAAAGAAGAATCAGGAAGCAGGCACTGAGAAAGCATTTAATTATTAAGCTAAAATGCCCTAGGGAATGGAAGTAGCAGACCATTATGTTCAGGGTACTGTGTGTTTAGAGAAGAACAGTTATGGCAGGGAATGAGTTATCGTTACAACTCCCTGTGTGCAAGACAAAGCCAGTTTATGTTACTGCTGATGTTCTTGTAAAGGATGAGGTGTTCTAAGGATGATTCTACACCATAAAGTGTAATTATCTAATCTGAGTTTGAGAGCTGGGTTTTCTCCCATTTGAGACTGAAAGATTAGATTTTTGTCATAAATCAGTAACTAGAAAATCACATACTCGTTTATGTTGAGAAACTGAGGTAGCTGAACTTTGGATTAGCATGAAGTGAGTGCAGTGACATATTCTAGAAGGTGTGTTACGTACAGGATCTGTACAAGAGTCAAATAGTCAGTTCACAGACTTGAGTGCTGCCCTGCTTATGTTTTTTTTTCAAGGAGATTCTAGGTCACATTTAATTCATTCATACTGTCATGCAGAATATTTGAAATTGCCTGAGTTAGATCTCTGATTGACTCTGTACAGTTATTATTCAAGCAAAAATATTGATTAAAGAAGAAAACAGAAATATCACATTGTTATTTACAATAACTGATCTGTGGCAACAGTGTTTCCTTGCAAGTCTGGAAGAGTTTCAGGGAATGCTTGTTTACTTTCTTTTTTTCTTTAAGGAAAAATAACAGTATGAGCGGAATTAGAATTTACTAATTTGGAAGGTGGGGATAGGGGAAAGCCTAAAACACAACAGTCAGCTCATCGCGATTTTTTGAGAAGCTGACAGTTCCGTGGCAGGAATGTTGCGCCGAAGGTTTCGGATTACAAAGTTATCAGAAATGAGACAGAAGTTCTGCAAACTTGTCAGAAAGAGCTTGATATACCTAAAACACAGTAGTGGCATGGCCAGCATAAGATTGTAGAAGTTGTTTGATTTCTGGTCTCGCCATACAGGAATCCTCTATCTAGAAACAGAAGACCTCTCTCAAAGTGTCAGCTTATGATGAAGCCTTAAGATTATCTACAGAAATCATATTAGATAATTAGAGGATACAGAATTAAATGCAAAATAAATACCTTCAAAGTATCCAAAAATACTATGTTTAAAGTAAACTGAGTCGTACTTTTCTCCAGCAGTGAATCTGAGCTTAATATTTGTCATAAAATCTGTTCATATGATTGCTACTTAGCTGTCACTATGTATTTCAGCATACACCTGGCTAAAGGTCTTTTCCTGAGCATGTCTGCTTTTGAAAACCTGATTTACTAAATCAGCTCTTGACTTTCAAGCTGATGGGGAAGGTCAGTTTTTGAGTTTGCTTGGATCCCTTGTCCTTCAGACTTTTGTCTCTGTGACTGAGGAGAGCTAGGTGTTCAGTCCCAGTTTCCAGAGCCAATTTCAGAGGTAGTTGTGAATTGCCTTGCAATACAGCTCTAGTGGCAGTCCTCACCGACTTCTGTATGGAGGATGGCTGATCTTGTTACTTTGTACAGAGATGCGGGAAAAATGTCTGCTTTTTATTTCTTTTTTTTTTTTTTTTAAGTTAAAAAGGTGGACAAGTCTTGAGATAGAAAAGTCAAGAAAACATATCTAGAAATTTTGATTTGAAACCTAATGTATGCTGCACTGAGATAGATAAGCAAAATCAGTTTTAGGTACTCTATAAGCTGTTATCAGATGGTCGTTATTTCAGTTAGGTCAAAAGGAAGCTCCTTTGCCACAAACAGTGATCTGCTGCCCACCTGCTGGAGAACTGGTCTTACACTGAAGACTACAGAGCTCCTGTTAGTGCTTCTGTTTGTCACAGTTGCTTAGAACAGTCAGAGTGAGTGCTAATGGTGAACTCACAAAGCCTTTGTTTTAAAAATAGCTGACATTGTCTAACGTTGCACCCTAGTGGTTCTGCTGACATCAGCGCGACTCCACCCATGAGTAAAATCCACAACAGTCCACAACAGGCTTCAGAACTGTGAATCTTGTGGGTTTACTTTGGCATCAGTTGCTTGTGCTAGGTCAAATGACACAGCTGTGGTTACTCTGTTTTCCTTTTCTCTCTTATATTAACAAATAGTAATTCCAAACAATACCTAACAATTGTCAGGCCACGAGTCAAATAAATCGTGAGTTGTTGATCTATGACTAGAATGGCAAGGACACATTTTTTTTTCTGTGGTGTCATACCATCTTTGTTCTTTTTTGCAGCATTGCACTTGCAAGATCACCGCTGAACAAGGATTTCCGTGATCATGCTGAGCAACAGCACATTGCAGCACAGCAGAAGGCTGCACTGCAGGTAAGCTGATACAGTCAGGTAGAGTTTAGCTTGTGCATCCCTTTAGAGAGCAGTCCTGCACCTAGAGAGAATGAAAATCCCCTTTTAGAGGTTAGATTTCATACATTTCTGTATTTGTCACAAATGAAGTTTCTTCTTCTATGACGAAAGTTTAAAGTTTCTTTGTTTATGACAAAAGTTTAAATCTGTCAGCTCATTCTCCCTCAGTATAGTTTTAAAAATGTAGCCTACAGTATCATTGTAATGATTTTGTACATATTAGTCATGAGTCTGTTTGATCATATTTTTGAAGCGTAGGTAGAACTAGCCACACAACTTCCCTTGGTTGAATCTGAATAGATGCCAAGTAAATACCCTGCAGTTACAAGGGATAGGGGTGAAAGATTTGGAATACTTTACAGGCTTCTATTTGCTGCTATTTTGCTCATGTCGGGTGAGGCTGATTTTGGTGTTGACGTTGGAAATTGAGCAGGCCAGTATGTGATCACCTGCCTTCCTGGCATTCTAGAGAGCATGATTTGACAGCAGGCACAGGAATGGGAAAAACATTGAAGTGCAAACTAGCAACACTGTTCACATATCCTATGCCTCATTGTGTTTCTGTTATGCAGTGAAGGCCCCAGGTTGCTTCTCCTAAAATGAGAGGGAGCAGAAGTGAGCTCTGGGTGGTGTCCTTTGTTGATCACAGAACACCCTAGGCTGGAAGGATCCTCTGGAGGTTTCTAGTCCAGTGCCCTGGCTCAAAACATGACTGACAGCAGTGCTGTATCACATTGTTCAGGTCCAAATAAGTTTTGAAGCTCACAGGGATAGACTTCTCACAGCCTTTCTTGGCTCTGAGTCTCCCTCTGTCATCTCTGTATCCTAGCACTGGGTATCTGACAGAAGTGTAAGATGTCCCCTCAGCTTTCTCTTCTTACAAGAAGCTCAGCCCTCCTGCCATCCCATTGGATACTGAGAGCTCCAATCCAGCCCCCAGCCATCTCTTTGGGTCTCTGTTGAACTCCATGCTGTTTGTGTCTCAAACCAAACACAGTATCACAAATGCAGCCTCGCGGGTGGCTGCCCTTGGCCTGTTGGCCGTGCTGTTGCTGATGCAGCACACTGTGCTGGTAGCCTTTATCACTGCAAGGACATACTGCTGTCTCAAGATAAACTGGACAACTAGTAAGACTTTTTCCTAGTGGTGGAAGAAGGGAATATGCAGGCTGTCTAGCTTACTGGAGTGCAGTCTTTGAATGGGCAGGGGCTACAGGAACGGGCTGTGTAGGATTTTACAAAGGTTGCCCAGAGCCATAAGCAGCAGCTGCCCTCTTCAGGTGAAAAAGCACATATACATCACACGAGCGGAAGGCTGGTGTCACATGTTGTACAGGAGTGTGTCTCATGTCATTTGTGCATGCAGCCACGGGTTGTGTGATGCTGCTGGTGCACACTTCTGTCAGTCATGTGTGGCAGCTGTCACAAACTAGGACCTGGAACTTGGTTACAGATGGTAGTGGAAGCGTGGGGTGTATGCAGAGGAAAGCAGTCAGGTGTTCATTCACCGCTCTCCCTACCTCCATGGGACTTGCTGAAAAGGAACAGCAGGGAATGGCAAAGTTAAGTCCCCTGATGGGACTTTTTCAGATCTGCCTGATCTAAATGCTGGTTTTGAAGTTGACTGCTAGAGCTGAGAAGCAGACTGGGAGAAATAAATAATTAATGCTGCAGAAGCTGTAAAGTCTTAAATTATATCAATGCTGCAGGAAGTTATGTTTTAACAAATGTTTTTCTCTTTCCAGCATGCACACGCACATTCCTCAGGATACTTCATAACTCAAGACTCTGCATTTGGAAATCTTATTCTTCCTGTTTTACCTCGACTTGAGGCAGAATGAGGAATGCTGATTCTCAAAACTGCAAGGTCTGATTTTTGTCCATAGCAGGAACTGTCTGACCTTTTAATTTCTTTACTTATGTTAAAGCTGATTTTTTTCTGGATTTTTGTTGTTGCTTTTCAGGAGTGTGAGCCCTAACGATGAAAAAACGATATTGTTGAACACCAATTTTTATCCTGTATTTCTGTTTCTCTGTCAGGTCAAAGTCAAATGTAAGACTTCCTTAGTATGTGAAGTCATCGCGTTTGCGCTTTCCTGTTTCTGTGCTTCCTTTAACTAAACATCCAAACAGGAGTCATCAAGAGATGCATACTCTGTTAGCATTTGTGTTTCTTTTTATTGTGTACAGGTGCTATATTTGACCTTAATGAAATACAAAAGTTACTTTTTCCATCAAAACAGACATAAATTTATCAAATGCATCAGTCTCTTTTTTTTTTTCCTTTTCTGTATGCAGGAACATTGCTAGTGTTGTTGTACTATCATGTGGTCTCAAGTCCTTAGATATAGTGTGCCTGCCTCTTACTTTGTTTTGAGAAGAATGAAAAGAATTAAACTCGGGGAAAAGCAGTTGTTTCAAACAGTAAGTTTTGTGGACATTTTAGGTGGAAGGTGTCTGCAAGGGCAATTCAATTTAAAAGGTTATGGTTTTCTAGTGATGCTTTTTTCAATTCTTAATGTGTTTCATTTTTGTTTTCCTTTTTCTTGCTGTTTTTTTATCTGCAGTAACCATTTCCACCTCCATGCTAAAAGAATATTTATCTTAAGGTAATATCTTTTTTTAATTGTGATCATGCTACCAGGAAAAAGTAACCTAGGATGAAAAGTAGTCCTTACATAGACATTTCTGTATGTCCGCAACTTTACTAACACAATTGTCCAAGTACATTGAGTGCTTTAACTATGGAGGCAAGTTTTGGACAACAAAAAGAACAAGAGAACCTAAGTGAGAACCAGAAATCAGAAGGCATCTGTTAATTTGGTGCCCATTTGAAGCAGCGCTGTCCTTTGTGAGAACTTACCTGTCCCATGAAGTT
>NW_009709767.1:8516-49174 GCF_000703405.1 Apaloderma vittatum
GCCATCTAAGGGAGGTTGCCTGAACCCAGTAAGCACTACTGAACTGCTAGCACTGTTACCAGTTCCATTCCTCATGAGTACAGAGTGAGGGCCAACACATCAGTGCATGTGTGAGTTAAATGCCACCGCTTTTATATATCTCGACTGAGTACAGCAGACCCTTGCAGAAGCTGTAGCACACTGAAACATTTTCAGGAAGGAGAATCTTGTGGAGGAGCCCTGACAGAACTCAAAGATGTGTAGTTACAACATGAACTATTTATATGGTGTGCATTTGTTGACACATCTGATGTGGTGAGTAATGAGAGTTAATGATTTTTTTCTTTTTTACGGGCGATCGAGAAAGGAGTACTGTCACTTTTGTTTTCAGTGGTTGGCTCTGTGTAGTTTTTAATTACCAGGAGTAACTTCACCATGAAGCTCTCCCAACTACTCATTATTTGCGGTGTAAGTTCGGTATTTTAAGATGCTTTGAAGAAAAAGATCTGCAAATCTCTGTGTGTGGAAGAGACTAGGAATTGGTCAAGCTTGGAAGCATAAAAAGGTAAAGACGGTAAACTAGATATAGCGGAAGTTTGGAATTTTAGATTTTAATTGAATTAAAAAAGTAGGTTGGACATTTTGACATTAAAGGAGCAAAAGAATGTCTGCCTGCTCTAGAAACAGACCCTCTGTGCTCACAAATTGAACTATAGAATCATAGAATGGTTTGACTTGGAAGGGACCTTTAAAGGTGATCTAGTCCAAGCCCCCTGCAGTGAGGAGGGACATCTTCAACTAGATGAGGTTGCTCAGAGCCCTGTTCAAGCTGACCTTGAAAGCCTGCATGGATAGGGCCTCTACAACCTCTCTGGGCAGTGCCTTACACCTTCGTTGTAAACACTACGCTTCCTTATATCTCGTCTGAATCTACCCTGTTTTTTGCCCCTTGTCCTGTCACTATAGGCCCTACTCAGCTTCATGTCATTGGCAAATTTACTGAGGGTACACTCAGTTCCCACTGTCTGTCACTAATAAAGACACTAAACATCCGGGTCCCAGTACACACCCCTGAGGGACACTAGTCATCACCGATCTCTATCCAGGCATTGAGCTATTGAACACTACTCTCTGGAGCCAATTCATTATCCACTGAACATCAAATCCATTTCTCCAGTTTAGAGAGAAGGGTGTTTTACAGGACAGTGTCAAAGACCTTACAGAAGTCCAGACAGATTACATCCCTAGCTCTTCCCTTGTCCACTGGTGTAGTCATAGATGACCACTGTCTCTGTCTAGCTGCAAAGAGTGCCTGTGACACAGGCAATGAAACAGTAAAGATCCTTCTCCTTTGAAAAGCTGTACTTGCTTCACTGAAGGAGGTGAGCTTGCTGGTTGTATTGGTTTCATCTTGGGTATTGAAATACATGCTTTTGGAAATTCAGGGCATGGGCTCAAAGTTGGAGATACTCAAAAGAGGGTTGTAATATTTTTGAGTTACGATGCCTCAAGTTATTCTGTGTAATTGTGAGGGGCTTGGTGATAACACCAAGGTCGCAGGTTCGATCCCCGTTCAGTCCCCATGTGTTGCCTGATCTAGTTGAGCGTCATCCCTGCCCATGACAGGGAGGTTGGATTAGATGATCTCTAAGGTCCCTTCCAGCCTAGGCCATTCTATGATTCTATGATTGTATGATACATGTAGATACAATTAGCTGTCAAAGATACAAGTGTTGTGTATGGAAGCTTGTATCTTAGAAACCACAGACTCCAGCAGTTAGTGTCAGATTCATCAATTTGTCGTGCCACTCTTTTTCTTTTCTGCTGTTAATCAGTATTAAAACCATTAATCTGTCCCTGTACCTTATTAGTTAGAATATACCTGAATCAGGAAGTGTCTGGGATGTCTTGCTTCTGGCAGTAACCATTAACTTGTTCACATAAAAGTAGAAGGCTTGTAATCTAGTGCTGACCTATGGTCTTAAAAGTATCTTAACACACATAATCACTCAAGAGTCATTTTATTTCATCTGTCCCAGTAATAACTGGTCTTTCTACTCAACACAAGTCATCAGTGTAGAGTCCATATCACAGCTGTATTAGTGGGGTGAGAGCAGGTCACAGTACTGGGTAGGTCTTACACTAAATAGATCAGATAGATAGGAAGTGAGCTTGGTTAGGTCAGACTTTCTAAGAGATGGCAGAATCATAATCTGAACTGAACCACAACTTCATTATTCCAAACTCTGCTCTTTTTTTTTTCACTTTTTTTTTTCAGTCAAGTTTTCTCTCTACACCCTTATTTTCCAAAATCACACACCATCTCCCCACCACTATAGGCTATGGAAAATGCTCAATTTTAGCCTAAGAACCCTGATCTGTAGAACCACATGTGGTTTCTTACCACTACAGTCTTTTAGTCTCCAATTCTTCATAGTTATTTTGACTCTACTGACCTCTAGAAGCACTGGTATGAAACTAATTAACATTTCCCAATACTCTATTTGTGCTTCATGTCAGAACACAAGATGCCCCATGAAACTCATTATTGTAAAGATACTATACCGTCTGATGTTACTTGCCAGGAGCTCAATAGTTGCTTTGATGTCTGCAGTCAGTTAAAATAGCTCAATGCTACTTCTGCTTTTGCCAGCTCTAATTTGGAAGTCCTATGAGCACAGCTGGGTACCACTGTTAATGCCAAGCGGTCCTGTCCAAGGTAGGCACTTTGGATGGCTCTAGTCTTCTCTTACACCACCTCTGTTACTTAAAGGCTGGAGGTCATTTATCGTTATGCTGCACAGAAGAGTGGTCAGTGCTCTGACCCTAACCTTGTAAAAATGGATGAAGAGGGCAGACTTTTCCCATCTTGTTTAGAAAGAAGAGGAAAGTATTGATTATCATCCAGGTAACAGAGAGCATGAATTTGGACTGGTGGAAAAAAATGCAAACAACTATTTCTGCACTTTGTGTGGCTTGACTTACCATTGTAATGTTTCAAGGACAGAGCACAAGGGCTGAAGGAGGGTGATGAGCGTAGAATAGTGTGGCATGCAGTCACGAATGTGTGAGCAGGCAGTGACTATCTCAGCACATCCTCTTAAGCATTATAATAGTTAAAGCAGGGCAAGCTTGGCATATTCACCACAAAGAAGCATTACAAAGAATAGCCGACTTATGAAGGTGATTTTCTTTCACCTTATGCCTACTTAAACGTATATTCAAAAAGATGAAGATGCCTGACAACGTAGCTGGATGATTCCTCTTGGTCAGCATTACGGCACGGATGATTCCTCCTGTCAAAACAGTTCAAACGGCAAGTTATCTTGAAGGACCGGGTCAGTGAACTGAAATACGGACTTCTGAAACTGAAGCTGTTTCCTGTGTCCCAGGGAACAAGTAACCAAAAAGACACATGAATCCTAAGGGAAAAGCTAAGAGGAGGCAGGTCTCTGCTGGGTGATCTGTGTGCACAGATGTCTCCTCAGAAGGAGGTAGAGAGAGAGGGAAGGATTGTCTGCACCCAGCTGGAGGAGTCTTTCCATCCAGAGTTTTATGTGCCCCATTTATGTTTTGCTAATACTCGGGGAGAATCCCACAGTATCTGCTGGTAACACCCTTGTGTCTGGAAAGTCTGGTAACCGGTGTGTTGTGAAACACATTTCGGGGCTGGAGGGAATCCTTGGGCTAAAATACACTATATGGACCCTTTTGTAGTGAATAGTAACTTTGAAGGTTAGGCAGTGAAGCAGATTTCACATGCTGTTGGGTTAAAAGCCTTCTCCAGTGAGTTTCTGCATTTTATGGAATAACAGAATTTGGCCAAGGTCTTACACAAGGACCACCTTCTTGTTTCCTGGCTCTTCTCTTGACAGAAGGAATTGAGTGACATACGTCCTCGGAGAAATGATTTTTGCTCTCCTTTGAATACAGTTGTCTTAGAGGGGTGGAAAGCAAGTTAAATGCACTAAGTGGAGAAAACTTGTTAGTGGAGTGGGACATTATGAAAAATGATACTTAACTGTTGTTTGTCCTTGCTTTCATGGACAGCTCGTGCTTGGGTCTGGTTGGTTTGGGGTTTTTTTTATATGCTGAAGACAATAAAGTAGGACAGAATTTGCGCCTTTATGTTTGAAATTTTGGGTAGGGAGGATGGTGATAAAAGGACAGCAGTATTACACTCGCTGTTCAGAAGCAAGGGCAAGTGTACTTTGTTCATTGCAACGGTGACCAGATAACCTTGCCCATTGTGCTGGGGTTTGGCCATCATTTCACACCAAAGGTAAGAAGTACTTGAGAGCATCTGTCTGCCTGAATGACTGTAGATGATCTTCTGTCAGTGGGTGGCCACTTTTGGAAGTGGGAATGGCCAGATGTGGGCTGAAGCCAAAGCTGCTGTTTCCATGTTTCCTCTGCCAGCAAGAGTTGTGCAGAGCTGGCTGACAGCAGGGACGGGTCAGGGGCACTGTGTGTTTTCAGGCATGGATCATTACAGCCTGACAAGAAGAGACACACCAAGGGTCGTATGTTTCCAAACTTTAGTAGATGGCTTGTTAGTCCAAGGAAAGCAAAACAGCCATGCATCGACCTGCGTACTGGCTGATAGGCATGCTGCAGCACCAGCAGCACTAGCAGCCCCTTGAAAAACCAGGGGATTTTTGTCCCATCCAAATGAAGACATGTTTTGCTGGCTTGGCTTGAAGCTACTCCATTCCGAGTATAGCCTGCTTCCCTGGACTTTGATGTTTTCAAAGACTAAGTTACCCTCTGAGCTAAGCCTAGGTATCATTCCCAGTCTCACACACGTGCAAAGAATGATTTTGGCAGATTCGGGCCTAACCACTTTCAGATTTAGTATCTTGAATGTGTCAGTTTGATCTGTCAGCAGAGGAGCCTGATTGTTGTGTTGTTTTGGCTAAACCATCTTACCTGGATGTGTTTGTTCATCATCTGACAGTTGGAGTCCTCGCATAAGACAGGTTGTAAAGCACAAGAAGTTTTTTAAAGTGGCAAATACTGCTGGTTGCACCTCTGTTACTGGTCTTCAGTTGAGCATTCCTAGGGCGATTGGAAGAGGAATTATTCCCATTTATAGTAGTATCCTGCATACAGCTTTGTATTTTATTCCAGTGATAAATTCAGAGACAGAGTTTCAGAGAGGCTTGCCAGTATGGTGTCCTGATCCCTACATGGGGTTTTTAGCAATGATGCTGTGGTACATCAGAAGAGAGTGTGATGCCAGCACCACTCAGCAGAGCTTTCTGATGATGCAGTCTGTTCCCATATGTTAAGGGTAGCAGGTGATAGTCGGCTATCTAAGAGTGGGAAGTCCCAAATCTAATAAATGACTGCTTATTGAAAACCACAGCTCAGTCATATTCTTCAGGTCTTAGTCAGCAGACTGCTTGTCTCAGCACATAGAAGACACCTCAGTACAGACACTGAGCCCTAAAGTAGGTGGGAAATACGGTTTTTCTTATTGCTGTGATTGTTATTTTTCAGCCCTTCTGTGCGAATGTGGTCTGTGTTTCTAGCTGACCTGTTTATTATACCCTTTTAGTCTTTTGGAATTATTTTCAGCATTTTCTTAACACATTCTAGATTAACACCTGTTAGTGCTACCATTTCTTCCTCTACCAAACATGTTCATCTCTCTCAGTTATGTTATACTGCTCCTCCAGCTCCCCTTCTTCCCTCCCATCAGCCTCCCTTCCTTGGAATATCCCTTACTGCAGCTACCTTGTTACACTGTAGCAGCTACCTTGTTACACTGTAGCAAACGTGCTTTAATGAAGCTCTGTTTCAGTAAAAACAAGATGTAGTTACATTTTTTTACAGATGCAAGCAACATGAGATCAGAAAGTTACTTTCTGGAACTCTGAGAGTGTGTTCAGCTGCAGAAGGTTTCATAGCACTATTGGGAAAGTAGCTCAGCATCATGCTAATGTAGTCAGAGTCATTGATGACAAAGTTGTCTTTAGTAGCACTTCAACAGTCTTGTTAGTATAGGAGAGTGACATTTGATGGCCTAGAGCTTGGCAAACCAAATCAAAAGAAACGCTGTCCAATCCCAGCCTTAGTCCAACCTGGTGACATGAGTGAGGGATGCTGCATGATTTTGGTGAACTTCACATTGGCGGAGCACCAACACTGCCTGTCAAAGCTCACATCAAGCCATCTCAGTGCAGAGCTCTCTTGGGGACAGCTTAAGGTGAGGGGATGTAAACCTTCCCTGCACTTACCCACAGAGAAACACGTGTCCTTTGTGTGGGCAGTCCACCTCATCCCCAGGCTCTGACCCAGTGGAAGGCAATTGACACAGCACTCACAGAAACTTATTTTTGCTACCAGGTTGTAAGAGTCAGAAAAAGGGGGCAAAACAGGTGAGTGGCGAATGGATGAAGGTTGATCTTGTGGGCCTAGGCACTGCAAGGTGAGATGCCAGTGCTGTTTTCCAACATGGGTCTGCATTGTGCATGTGGGAGCACCTCTGTCCTTTTAGCCCTGGAGTGATGTCCCTTTTTTTACCCCAGAGACAGCTTCAAACTCCAGTTATCTGCCGGCAAGGGCATATGTCACCTTAAATGCAAAACAATCATTAGAGCTGAGTGAGGAATACTTCTCCCTTTCCAAGGAAGGTCTTGGGGCTTCAAAATACTCTTATTCTCTGCTGGTCCTTCTCAGACCATTGGAGAAGGCAACAAGAAACCACAGAGGTAAGAGTTCACCAACTAGGAGCAGTGTGTGTGCTGCTCCATCCAGACCTGGAGTATGAACCTGACCTCCATACCATGGAAGGGTGCCTGGATTAATGCTTACAAAGGCAGTGAAGTCTCAGTCTGCCCTGAAGGAGCTCCTTCCCTTTGGATAAATGATGAAATAATAACTGGAACAAGGACCTGACATAGGGTTTTTCACAGGTCAGTGAGAGCATCACCCACAAAGTAACAAGGCCAGTTTTGCTCCAAGCCAGTGAACATTGTCCATCTAAACAGGATCAGTTCCAAAGGGGCAGGTTGAGAAAGGTGGGTCGGGACAATGCCTGTCCCATGCTAGTAAGTATTTTTATGCATGGTCAGGACAAGCATAATGCCAAACTGAAATGAGATAAGGAGGCTACATCTCCCGTCAGTAATTAGAGCCAAGTGGAATTAATACAGGGCTTTTCCATCACACACAGAACACAAATCTTCATCAGACAACCCTTCGCTGCCTCCAAGGTCCGTGATGTGTGTTGAGCATGCATTGTGTATTTCATATAGAGATACATCATCATAAATCACTGTCTTGCTTTTGATACTCCTACAATGAAAGCCAATGCCTGGCCTCCTTCCCCTCCCCAATTATCTTTCCTGTAAGCTATTTCCTACAATACTGGTTTCAAGTGGCAGAGGGAAATACACCTATGGGATTTCCTAACACCTACAGTGTAGTGTAAGCTATATAGCCTTCTGTCTGACGGCCAAATTGATTTCAGAAATACCCCTATAAATAATATTTAGTGAGTTACAAAATACGCTTTGCAGACCCCCATAAATATGACAGATTTTCAAAACTGAGACTATTTTCACAGGGAACAAAGCAAAACAATCGCTGCTGTGGTTCTTACTAGTGTGACATGCATTATTTACCAGCAAATGTAAGCTTTCCTGCATCTCATAATGTTGGTATTTCATGTGATGGCTGGGAATTGTGTCTTGAATTCCTTTGCGCTCCGTGTCTGGATTTGGAAGTGGAAAAAATTCCAAACTGAAACAACAAAGGAGTCATCTTTTGGTAACTTGGGGATTCCAGTTGCAGGTAAATCAGTTGACAGATTTTACTCCTATTAGTAGTCAGATGACAACTGACAATTATCCCATGATTCTTTGCTTTATTCTGACGTGGCAGGGGGCAAGTGGGAAGGTTTAATCTCTGCAGCAGAGCAGTCCTTGCAATGAGAGTTTGTTCCAAGTGTGGAACACCTCTGACATCATTCTGTGCCCAGGTTTGTGGAAGAACAAAGTAGTAGCTGTTGTTTTCTTCACTGAACAGAAAGAGTCACAGGCATGGGAAGTGCCTTGCTAAGGTCATCGAGTTACGTGTTGGTGAAGTACAGGGGAGAACCCAAATCTCCATAAGCCACTGGCCCCTCAACTGCCTTCATTTGTGTTCAGTATGTGCTGAGGATGCCCAGTGTCTCATGGGGCTGTACCCATTCTCTGGACCTAGCAGATCTCAGTGTTAAGGTACCTCAAAAGGAAAGGACATCTGTGCCCCCCCAATATTCTCACTAATGCACATACCCCCTTCTTGCATTGTAGAAATGCATGCATGCTTTTCCAGTTGATAGGGTTCTCTAATTAGTCTGTGGCACGATGAGCTTTTATTCATGCTTTCAAGATTAATTGTAAAGCAGAACACATACAGTGCTCACTATACTTGCATCACTGCAGCAGTGATACATTCACTTAACACACATAACTGCTGTTTGTCACACCCTAAAGCTTCTCTCCCTACTGTTTTCTTATCACAAACTGCCCTGGAGCAACTTCTTTGAACAGTAGGGTAAACCACCTCAAACAGCTTGTATTTATTATCCTTTTTTATTTATTTTTTCCCCAATATTTTTTTAATATGCTTTTCTGAGGATCAATCATCTATACTTAAAAACAACGCAGATAAAAAGGTAGAAAGAGGAATTTAATTGGAAGAGAGCCAAGAGCATTTCTGTAAGGGGCATGACCAGAATAATCAGAGCGCAAAACTCTTCGAAGATGGTACATTTTTTCCATACCTCAGGAAACTGTTTTGAGGTAGTTTGTACTCTGTGTAATGATGCTTTTGGACAGCTGATAGCTGACTTAAGACACCAGCCTCCAAACAAGCTTAGCAAGACCCTCAGTTGCTCAAGGGCAGTCCCAGACATTCTTCAGGACACAGTCATATCATTCAAAGCCCAGGTATGAAGGCAGGAGACACTTTAGATGCTAACAGCATTTATCCCTGCTGCCTTTCTTGTCTTTAGCACCCTGTTGAAAAATCCCCTTAAGCCGAACAGCACTTTTGAACAGCAACAGCACTGTGTGCTCTGTTTCCTGGAGACTTATTTGCACACTGCTGCTTCACACAGCCCTGAGAATGAAATCCCTGATGTGAGTTGTTGGGCATGTTTCTGTTCAAAGCATTGGGACCTGTCCCAGGGAAAGATAAATCCTGTAGCAATGCGTGGTAATTTCTTCAGATTAGCCTGCAGAGCTCTCGATTGCACCAAAACCGGGTCAAAAGCCCCACCTGGCAGGAAGGCAGGTGCACACACTGCAGCTGAAATTCAAGATGGCATAAGGCAAAAATGTACATTTTCCCTTCTCAAGTGCAGAAATATCACTACTCCTCTGCCTTGACCCATATGTTCTGAAGGGGCTGTCTCTCAGACCTTTACAAACTTAAACCTGTACAGGGCTTCTCTCCATCACATACACAGGATTTGCCATGGAGCATCAGCACTGCATATGGTGTGGGGTATTCTTCGCTGTCGCTAGTCGTCCCACTTTTGAGCAAGGGAGGGAAGGAGGAGTGCATTTGCATTTGTTCACTGGGTTATTACCTACTGTGGCCTTACGTCTCTGGTTTTGGTGTGGTCCACAGCAGTCAAGCAGTCCTGCCAAAGTGCCCAGGTGCTGAACTTGCCATTCCCCTGCAGATACCATGAGGCACACCTATCATGGAAGATGGCTAAGACCAGGCTTCTACTGCTATGGCTTTGAGCAAAATGTCTCTGATGTCAAAGTTCTTTATTTGGACTGCAGGCTTCTTACAGATGGCTCCTGGAGCTGGATGGAGCACATTCAGATCTCCTGGAAGTGTTTCATTTGGTCAGTAGTCATGAAATACGATATTGTTCCTGTGCTTGGAAATCCCATCAGGCTTTAGGTGAAAACACAACCTTCCAGAGCATAGGTCCTCTTAGAAATTGACTCCAGCTATTTGGACATTCACCTAAGGTCAGCACTACAAAGAGGAAGTCTTTCTTTTCATTATGATTTAGTTTAAAGACTCCAAGGTGGCAATTCTTCATGTGTTACAAAGAAGTATTACAAAAAGCAGGAGAAGGCAGTGTTGAAACTACAAAAATTAATTTTCTGTAATAGGACTTCTATACAAAGTCTAAGGTAGGCAAAGGACATTTCAGGATTTTATTAGCACAAGACCAAAAGTACAAACCATTATCAACTGTAAAAAACAATGCTGTTGGCATGGGAAGGGTGAGTGTTCTCCAGAAGCATGTTAAAGAATACATACTTGTCCTCTTGTCTGGCTTTCCTCACAACTGCTGCATCTCTAGACATAGTGAGTAAATAAATCATACCTAGTAGCCAGGCAGGTTTTCATATGGTGCAGTGCACACATTCATGTCTCAGGGTGGCTTCCACTTTGTATTGCAGCAGTCTGCAGTAATGGCTGTCTTTACGTAAGTCACCATTAGATCCCATTAACCTCTCTAACAGGCTGAAGGCAAACAGAAAATAATGAAATGCCAGATGAGAAAGGCTACAACACACTGACATGGACTTCCTATTAGAATCATAGAATGGCCTCGGCTGGAAGGCACAGGCAGCAATGTCACTCTATGCAGAGGTGGGAAATTAAGGGCTTGATGGCTTTGCTCAAAGGGGAGAAGAGTGCAAATCTGCCCCAAGGCCGTGGTAGCCTCAGGGCAAGGTGGTTCTTCCTTACAGAAGCAGAGTTTCTCACTGGAGGGGCTCTGCCGCCTCAGCACTGGGCCAGTCCTCGCTAGGGTAGTCAGGAGCTCTGTGAGATCATCATTGCTAAGCACTCACTGACCATCAGAGTGTGGCTCTGCCCTGGGGCTGGGGCTGGTAGGAAACACTGTGGAGGAAAATGTCTGGCTCAGAGACATGGTGCACCCAACAAACGTGCAGCACAGTGCCTTGCACAGCTTTCAGAGCCACTGTCAGCAGGACTTAGGTCTGGAGAGTGAAGATGTGGGTTGCATCTTCAGCTGCTTCTTTCTAGTAAGTCTTTGTTTCTGACACGTTGGGATTGCTTCTGACAAGCTAGAGTTTGTTTCTGAAGCTGATGCCAGCTTCAGCACACAGGTTTGTCATCTGTTTGTCCCCTATTTTCTTTTAAGCTTTGCTCAGATGTGACTTACAGCTGGTCAACAGCTGCTCACATGCTCCGTGAATGCCTATTTGTAAGTTTAGGCATAAAAAAACCTAAGGTGACCAAATAGGAAGGGCAACAGAAGGAGTGGTTTGTTCCTCCAAGCTCTGACCACAGCCTAACTTAGCTTCGGTGTTGTGTCAAAATGATGCCAGGCACAACAGATTGTCCCTGTGGGGACACTTTCCTACCCACTCTGCTGTATTTGAATGAACAGCAGAATAATCAACGTGGCATCACTGAACCCTTTGCTCACATAGTGATCCTGCCCTTCAGAACTAGTATCACAGGCACCACAGCCTTTTTTTGTAATATCTGCAAGTGTTTAAAACAGAGGTGCTCCCCTTTAGCAACATACAGCACAGCAGGTGGCTCCCAGAAAATGCCACTTGTCTGAAAAACCATGAGTTGCCCCCTCAGTTTTTATATATTTAAAATAGCCGACATAGAATACCAAAGGAGCCAGTCAAAGCTCAGGGTGTTTCTGCCAGTCTCTCAGCACCTTCCTCCACCCTCATCTCCAGAAATGGTGTCCCAGTGATGTGGTGCCCCAGGTAACCCTAAAAAGAAGAAGGTGCTGGAGCAGATGGGCAGACCCTGCAGGTATTAAGGATCGTGCTCAGCAGGCTTCAAGACAAGTCAGTGATTATGTCACCCTTGGGAAAGGGGCTACTTTGCAGCAGTACAGCCAGACTGCAGGAAATTAGGTGAGGTCCTGTCCTCCTGATGCAGAGCAAGAAGCATGTCTGCAAGATGCTGGAGTTCTTGGGTGGGTTTTTGCTGGCAAAGTGAGAGACCCTCATAGGTCAGGGTTAAGGATTAGTCTTTAAAGCAGAGCAGAAATCTGTTCCGTTGGCTCATACCCAGCTGGCTGAGGCTCACCTCCCATTATACATGTATAAACTGGGAATAAGTTTTAAAAAACAACAGCTTTATTCAAAAACTCCAAATGAAAAAACTCCAGCCACGTTGTGCAGGACTGTTTCCAGCTAGACTCTCCTTCTACACTAGCAGCAGCAGAAAACAGAAAGAACCCCAAAGCACAGAAAACACTCCAGAATTGTCTATGGGACTTCAGGTAAGATCACGCACAACAGCTTGTTTTCCAACTCCCAGCACAGCTGTGACCTTGTCTGGCAGATCAGGGATAGATTCCTTCAAGCTCCTGAGAGATCAGTGACTGATACGGTTTCCTCTGGGACTGTGTTTTAACTAGGTATGAAAAGCTCTATTTTGAGAATAACCACTGTGACTCAACCTACCTTCTCTTGCTCCACCATGACAAGACTTGGTCACATCTCTCATTGTCTTTCCCCAGATAGGCTCCATTTTCCCACAGACCTCATCAGTGAGTTCAGCAAATGCAACCTCATCCACTATCCAAATCTAGAGAACTCAGATCAGGCCCCTTCAGGTAGGTCCCAAAGTGTCTCAGCAGGACCTTAAGGAATGTGTGGCTCAGGGACAGAATTCAGCTGTCTCGAGGATGACTCAGGGCTGTCAGCCATCAGGCAGGGACTTTATCTGAAGCTATAGGACTTCCTCCATCTCCTGTTAACCTGGTGTCTCTGGGAAGACCTGCTCTCACCACCCTCCATTCACTCCTGGGAACAGGACCATTGGGAATGGTGAATTCTCTGCTCTGTTTCCTGCATCCATATCTCTTCCTTAATGCCATCTGTTTTCTCTCTGCACTTCATAATTAATTGTCTGTTCACCTTCCTTTTCTTCCACAGCTGCTTTCCTCACCCTAGCATTAGAACAAATAATGGAAACAAATCTGTTCTATCAGGGAGCATTTAGAGACTTCCAGTCCAGCCTTGCTACCCAATTGAATGATTTGGGTAGCAAGGCTGGATTCAAAGTCTCTCATTCAGTTCCTGTACATTGGGCCCCCAAGTCATCAGAGCACCAAAGAGGTGAAAAAGCATAGTGCATGATACTGTTTTAAAGTGAATGATGTATCTTAAACTGTTACTATTTTCCTTTCTCATTCACCTTTCAGTCCATAGGAAATAAGTGGGTGGGTTGCAAATGCAAGGTTGTTTGCGTTCTGCCTGCATGGTCTAGCTGAGGGCTGTGGTATATAGCATTTTTGGTTTGCTTTTCTTTTTCAGGAAAGCTTAGTGATGTACTAAATAGTATTGTGCAGATAAGGTCTGAAAGTCTGCCAAAGAATGGAATGCTTTACTTTACTGAATAAATAAATTTCGTACATTGGCTTGAGAAAAACATTTTCTTGGAGCAAAATGGAAACATCACTTGATTTCAAAAACCAAGTGAACTGAATGCATCATGCCAGATGCTCTGCTAGCTCCATGTCCTTTAAGTTCAAGTGTCAGGAGGACACATTTCAAAGTGAAGATACACACACTCTGACTCTACTTAGCCCTCTCTTCTTCAGGAATGTCTGCCTTCCTCTACATCACAGAAGATTGCAAGAGGACATTCTATTAATCATCCAGCCTGACGACAAAGAATGTTAAAACTAAAGCATTGAGTCTATCTGCTATAACATGCTTAAGTGCATGGCTCCACTCTGATAAGGAGTGATGTATGCATGTCCTCTTTCACCCATGCCAATGGTGATCACTCTTAGCTGTGCCAAGGTCTTCCAAAGTAACTAGCAATTATGAGTGCCCAGCCTGACATGCTTCAGAAAAGCCTCAAAGGCCTCAAAATCAAAAGCCCTGAAGCCTCATCATAGTAGTCACTCAGCTAGGCAGTACTTTCACAATCTTGGGCATAATTCTGTAGCCTGCCAGTGTAAGCATATGCCTCAGATCATAGATATGTTGGGTCTGGGGTGAGTGGGGAGGGAATGGAAAAGAAAATCCCTGCAATTAACCGTAACTACTGAATGAACTGTAATCCTATCTGCCTTAGAACCCGGAATAAGGAATAATGCAGCACCAGCATAACATCCCTGGCCAACAAAAACTAATAAAGTCAAGATTTGCTGAGTGTTCCTCTGATTTTGCAATATGAGAGGTATTTTAAAGGAAGGTGTTGAGTGCAAGAAATGCCCACAGAATAATGCATGCCTGGCTGGAAGTTCGCAAGAGCTAACTTCTCAACAAGAACATAGCACAATTCAGCATGTGAGACATGGCTGGAAATGCAAAACTCGTGGTCAAGCTTCCTAGCGCACTGCAGAAGCACAAGGCTGCTATAAACTCCATCTACATTGGGGATTTTGGGCACGGAACGGACACCTGCTTTGGCTGCAAATCGGACTTTGCCAGAGATGCAATGGGGGTGTTTCTTTGTCCTTTGCAGCTTTTGATTATTTGTTAATAGTCAAAAACAGTGAGTGCTGGTTTTGACATATTCTGTGGGGTTATTTTAACTAGGTGATTCTTGAGTCCCAGCTCTTGCAGGACTTCCAGACGAGTTGCATTTATCAATAATGATCTTGCAGATGAGGGTGTGGGTGTGGCTCAGACAATGACTGTACCCATGTTGTTGCCTTTGGCAACCTCTTTTGGCCCTTTTTGCCTTTTGGTAGGAGTTGCTTCATGAGGGAAATTGTCTCCTTCAGATACAAGTAACATACTAATACAATGCTGATCTCATTAGAGTGCATTAACCACTGTTGAAACGCAGATACTTATATGCTGAGATAAAGAAATCAAATGGGTTAAATACTGTTAGATAAAACATAGGTTGCAAGATCATGGATTTGAGGAGCTGCTGGAAAAAAAAAAAAGACCAAGTTTGGCTTGTAGGAGAATATTCCTTGTGACAAAACTGACGTTCTTCCCCATATCCAAGTAATTTCTGTAACAGTTCAGTTCATAATGGTTCTACAATTTACAAAGGTGATACTGCTTTTATTTCAGAACAAACATTTCTTCTAAGTGAGAAAATAGACATCAAATTGTCAAATGCAAGCACATCAGACAAAGGACATACTGTGAGACAAAATCAAGACCAACTCTTCTTCACAAAAGCACTCAGTAATAATTTTTTCTTATTTTTCACTCATTTTGTGTCACTTTTTAAAAAAAACCTCAAAGTATTCTGATACACTGTGAGTATTTCCTCCATGGGACCAGATGCCACCGCAGAAGAACAAGAACAGGACGACAAACAGGGTAACTCCAAGTCAGTCTGAATTGTGTGATACAAACCAGCCCTGGGGATTTATTTACTCAGTTTTCATATATAGAATATTGAGTCCTTTGCTAGACATGGAAAAAGAACTTTCCTTCTGCTTGTGATACTGGACATAAGTTAAATGGTTTCCTTGGATATTTATTGACTTGCAGACAACACAGGCATGGGCAGAGGAGTGCTGCTTAGTTACAGCCACTGCTCCTAGTGCCTTGATGTTGTAGGGGGGAACAGGGAGAAGCTTGCAGCTGTTCAGGGAAACCACAGCAGTCCCTGTCACCAAGCCTTAAAGCAACCAATCCTGCTGCTCTATTTGTTCCCTCTGCTAATATGTGAAACATGTTGTTTGTTTTGCAGAGGTGTGAACCTAGGCAAGTGCCCACCTCTCCTGCAATGCTAGGTTTTCCCTAGGCATATGGTCAGAAAAAGGAGCTGAGATCTTCTCTAGGAAACCCTCCACCCTGTGCTGCCACAGTGCCAGGGCTCTAGAGCCCACCACAGAGCATTCCTGACCCACCAAATACAGCCACATCAACTGAGTCAAGAAATTAAGGGCAAAAAACTTCTAGAGATTACAGGAACAGCCACTGGGCTTCTGTATCTCTTATTTGTGCCTAAGGCATCATGACTGCTTTTACTGCCAACAGCCATCAGAAGGTCCGATCCTGGGAACTGCTTGGTGGCAGCGACTGCAGGAGGATCTCCAGCAGGTTGGCACCTCTGAAGAACAGGTTCCTTGATTATTTACTGAACAAAGAGTCTGGTTTTCTGCATGCACTCAGTTTTCAAAATGGTTTGTGTAATAACAGCTTCTTTTGCTCCTTTCAAAAGATAAATAATTCCAGCCCACCTTTTGGTTTTCCTCAGACTTAACTGGTGATTTGCCCTGCAAGTCTTAGAATGCTATTTTTTTAATAAGGGATGCCCTTTTCTATCACCCATGAAACAAAAGAAAATTAAGACAAAGAGCATTTTTCCTCTGAGAGCAGTGTCCACCATGCATACCTAAAATCCTGTTCAGGCAGAAGTCCCTATTTCTATCTCCATCACATGGGCTTGTCTGGAAATCCTGAACACTCTGCCTTCTCCAGCAAAGGCTGCCAAGGCTTCCCAGGATCAGACTCAAAAAAACACCCTGACAGTGGGAAATAATGTTTGCAGCCTGTGAGGGCTGGTCATAGCAGCTTTTCCTAACAGATGTTACCTCTGTTAAACTTGATACTACTCTGTGCTTCAATACCCAGCAAATTACTTTCTTAAAATGACGCTGTATAGAAGTATTTAAAAGACAAGAGCAAAACAATATTTTACAACATGGAGATCCTACAAATCAAGCTAATATTTAAAACAAAACCAAAACCAAAAAGATAATTCCAGCAATCTGAGGGAAGGAAAAACTGTCTTTCAAAAAAAGTACAACTAAATGTCATTATTTTATCTTTGCAATCATGTACCTATTGGACTGAAGCTGTGATTCAGAAGCGTTACTAGAAAATTAATGACTGTATAGGGATCTTGGTAAACCTCATCAATCCTCTCATAACCTCACAATGCCACAACCCAGTGGAAAAAACCAGCCGTATCTTTCCATCAGAGTAGAAGCAGATTGCACATCATCAAATTTCATGTCCCCAGCCCTATTTTATGCCTTCCAGGTTATCTTTTTTGTTACTTAAAGGCTTGCCACAGCTCCAGCTGGAAGTTTTCCTCTCAACAGAGAGTGAACCAAGCTGTAGCTGTAGAAGTTTAAGGCAATTATTTTTACAACTGACTGCTGTTTTTTAAAAAATTACATCATTTGGATGCCACACTCAAGATATCTTAGAGTGCTTTCAATTTCAAAAGATGCTGAGCATTTGACTTCTGATGTAAGCCTCCTTCAAGATGTCTGAAAACCTGGACAGCCTCAAACTGCTGATTTTTAAGTGGTCAGTATTTATAAATGATTGACTGAAAATGCTGTCCTTTAGGGATACTGTTATTTTAATCTGTTTGTTGTTAAACAGCCAATTATTCTGTCAATTCAATAATATTGGCTATTATTAAAGCCAGCAGTAGTTTCTTCCAGTACCTACAGATACAGTGTAAATTACCAGGTACTGAAAAATATCTGTATTTATAGTACACCAAACAAGTGGATAAAACTGTGAACCATCAAAAAAAGTAGTTCACGAGAGTAACTTTTGTACACTAGCTCTGAAAGAAAGCATAGGCACTTCTGCTTCAAGAGTTCTTGGTTCCCAAAAGCTCAGTCTCCTTTCTCCAAGCTGTGCTTGCTGTGGAGGAAAACCCCGGTATAAGCATTGATGCCTCCAGTGGGGAAAAAGCTCTCCACCACCGCTTTGCTTGGAAGACCTGGTGGTGGTGAAGGAGACCACTGCCCCCCTGTTTTTCATAACAAGGTTGTATTCACCCCCAAAATGGGATGTACCATGTGCAGTTCTTCTCAGGAGGAATTTAATGTTTTGTGTTTCCACCTCTTCCTCTTGGTCAAAAACCATCTCACACTCTTCACACTAAAGCAACTGGACAAAGCATTTTCTTGGGATACTGGCTGGTGAGAGCAGACAGAGGACAGAGTTAATGGTAGGAACTAAGAGGGACAAACTTCCTGGAAGCCTGCATGAAGGAGGAAAAAGTAAAATCTCCACAGCTTCACTTTCTTCGGCAGGTTGGGGACGCCACCCCTGAGGGAGCAGAGCTCCATTCTCTTCTCTGCTTACCAGCCATCCCCCAGGCCACTGACCTCCTTCTGGGCCATCAGGTAGAAGTGAGACTTGGCCTCTCTCTGTGTCCAGGGCCGGTGTATGTACATGTACTTGTAGAGAAGGCAGCACGGGAACAGCTTGCTCCAAATATGAAACGTTGTGAGAGCGGGCACCAGGCATCCCAGCCTTGCTCAGGATGTTAAGCTTCTCCTTGAGCTTTCTAGCAGTAGAGCTGGAGGTGCTGCTGGTGATGGAGAAACCAGCACCAGCATTCTTGAGGATCTGGTCCAGGCCTTGTCAGATAGCATGGAGGGACATGGCTAGAAAGTCAGACCCATCTGTTTTCTTCATGGTGAAGAAACCCTCTACGAGTTCATTGAGCTTCAGTGCTGGGATCTGAAACAGAGGAAGAGGACAGGTCCCTATGGGAAGGAAACGCATCGCAGGTGGGGAAGACACAGTTAGGTCTTCTCCGTGCTCTTTCTGAAGAAATCTCCAGAATCTTCCATGCTCCCACAAAAATTTGTTTCTGGGCAGCCTTGGAGTCTTGAGAAGAGACTCTATGTTTATCTAAGCACAAAAGAAGCAATGAAACCCCATGGTGTAAGAATGCTCAGACAGATCCATTTCAGTGGCTGGTACTACTTTTTCACCAGCTGTAGAAACTCTAATTCAGAAGAAAGGATCCAAATTCCTGGCTTTTTTGAAGTCAATGAAGGTTTCAGTCACACTGAGGTGTGCAAATGTGTGACCCACGACTTCGGTGTAACACTTTGGTACAGAGGGAACTTTTCAGGCAAAGGAGGACAAAGAGGAGGAGCAGCAGCAGCTTCTTTTGGCCATGAGATGTCAGTATTGCAGTCAGGCTGCCAGTCAGGCAGCTTTAGCCTGCCAATGGCTTAGATCAGCCTAACACAGAAACTTAATTATAAAAATGTCAGTGAGGCTCTTTTTACTTTGGCCCTAAGCCACAGTCCTCAATTCTGGTGTGTACATTTATTTTTTCAGGGAGTTCATTTCTGGAGAAAAGTCTTCAAATGCTCCGAATTGCATTGGCTAGCTCTGCGAGCAGAAATCCTGCAAACAGTATGTTCCTAGGGTAGCAGCAAGAAGTCTTGTCACATGGCAGTGTGAGGTTAAGGTCCTGTATAAGTGTTATGAATATGGAAATCTTTAGTATCACCCTGGGTTTCCAAGCTACTAGCTCAACCATAAAGGCAACAGAGTGTGAATTAGAAAAGGTTACAGCTTTATTAAGAGAAACTTGGAAGGCCTCCAAGACTGTGAGGATGTAGAAAAAGCTGAAGTCCCATCTCCACTCAATTTTCTGATAACTTCATTTTACCAGGGGCACTGGCACGCACCACTGAAAGAAAACCCCGTATTTTGTTAAGTGTTCTGACCTTAGTGATGTCCTTGTAATGCCTGAGTCCTTTGGTCATGCACTGATATCTCCACATGCTGAAAGCATAGAGGATGACCTTGATGGTAGTGGGGCTCACAGCACACTAGTGTATCTCTGCACATTAGGAAAAAGTGCTTTTAAAAAGACGTTTGTATTGTTGCAGCATTTGCTGTTAATATAATATGTAAAAGGTGAAGGAAGAAACTGCATAAACCCATGGCAAGAAAAGCAATCTGGAAAGCTGAATAGATGCATCATGCACAGGCTAACAAAGTAAGCACATTGTCTGATCCTCTGAGCTCTGGACACTTCAGTAACAGGAGTCCTCAGTCTGTGGTCTGCAGAATGCTGACAGCCCAGTATCTGCTCGTGAAAACTCCAGGAAAGATGCCTGGAAAAAAAGCACGCTATAGAGAGTGCACATCTGGAAAAAAAAGCACACTGCCACGCAAGCCTGTTTAGGGGCAGAGGTCTTGCAGACTGAAGGTACACTTACTTGTGTCCACTACGAGTCAGCGGACAAAAACAGGACTTCTTTCCTCCTGAAAGGGAGGCTGAAAGTATTTTTTCTAAACCAAACTGTGTTTGTAAATTTTGCTGATGGCAAATGATTCTCCTCTGTCTGTGCTGATGGTCACTGCCTGTGGTGTGTGTTTGCCCAGGCCACAGATTGGTAACATTTACCTCCATGCCACATTTCCTCACAAGCTGCTTTCTACTCTGATTCAGAAACTGTCACCTCATGGTCACTCAACCTGCTCACACTGCTGCTGGCTCACCCAAGGACTGCTCTGAGAGCACCAAGAGTGCTTTGGGAAACAGCCTGCTAATATCAAGAGCCTAAAGATACAGTGCCAGTTGCCCTGGAAGATCTAACAGCACTAGACTCACTGAAGTTCTCATACTGTGATTAATCCCACAGGGATTAATTAATTTATGACAGGCCTCAATTTGAAAATTATAGTAGCTATTTCCTGAACCGAGGTTTCGCTTGGGCAATTTATTGAACCACAACAGAAGAGGGAATCTGGCTTCCCAAGGCAGGGGTTATCATGTGCTAGGAAGTCATAGCTCTTGGTTTCTCCAAATTCCAGATTTTCAAAATTGGGGCATCTGGTTTGAACTGAGCTCTGATACTTGACAATGGTAACAGCTTCTTATTAGTGCTACTTCAGTCCTAATCTGAGACAGTGAGTCAAGTGCCACTCCAGACCAGGATACACAGCCATTCAGGGATGTTCTATACCTTATGCATGGTGACACCCATTGAAGTCTATATAACCTTTTCTATTTCTTTCCACTGGACAGCTTGTCCTCATGAACTCAGAAACTACAAAAATTGGCATGAGTGGATTGTAAGTGTAGCCAGATCAGAAGTTGATGGCTACTGTGAGCAACACTCAGCTATAATACTTGCAGCAAAGGAGTCTTAGCATAACAAAATAAAAATGAAATAAAACGATACCATTGTGATGGTAGGCATGTATCAGATGCCATCTATCAGGATGTTATATCATCAGAAGGCTGGAACAAATTTGCTTAGTTTTTCACTGCCACAGGAAACAGGTCATCCTTGCTTAGTTTTTTTGTTTTGTTTTTATTTTAAAATCATCATAATGAATATTTATTTTCTTTTGTTCAAGAGAGAACAGGTTATCACTTTCATTTTCAGACAGTGTGGAGGAGTCCTGGAAAAGGTGGGAATCCTGGTTCCAAAGTGCACCAGTGCATGGGCTCAGTTTAAAGATGAGGGTATTCCCATCCTACCTTCACTGCCGACTTCAGCATACCTGCATACCAAGCCTCAAAGCTCTTTGTCTGACATTGACTCTCAGCAGCCAGATGATGCTCTAAGAGTTTTAAATAATGTCTGAACACCTCGGGCAGTACTCTTCATAGAGGTATTGGGACACCGCCAGGCACCACTAACAAAACATATATGCTTACTGAGAGTGGACAGGAGTTCTCACTGTGACCTGTCAGACAGAATTAAGAAAAGCTTTGAGCAGCCAGGAACACACATCCCATATCCAGAAGGGCCTTGCAAACACTGGTGCTTTGGATTATAATCACATCCACACTCAGAAGGTCTGCATCAGGTCCCACAAGACAGTGTTTTCTTGTGTGTAACTCACAGGCTGCTTGTGAAAGCAAGTCCCGACCCTGTTCTGCTGTAGGTACAGCATAAGCAGCTAACAGATAGAGGACATCTTGCATCAAAATCTGAGAGTCCTGCTCCCTCACCCCTAAATACGCCTTTGCTTCCCTCTTCCTGGAGATTACCTAAGGGCTTATTTTCAAACACCACTTCAGGGGACACAAGCTAGGTATATGAATATGCAGAACTTGAACACCTCAGTAATGGTGGATCCTCTGAAAAAGGTGTTTGGTTCACCTGATGCTACACTTGCAGCAGAAAACCCACAAAATCACAAAAACCAGCCAACTGCGCAGGCACAAGCCCTCCTGCCAAACTGCTGTCACTGAGATCATATATTGTACAGGAAAAAAGTTACTTTGTCATTGCTTGCCAAAACATGCACACACCCTGCATCTGCTACTGTCTGATGGCTTGTAGGTGCTCCATGCCAGACCTTTTAAGCTGAAATGCACATGGTAAATGTCTATAGACACCTGCTGCTCTCTTCCATGCTGAGGAGGGTTGTCAGAGAAGCTAGGAAGATGCCATCAGAACTGGTGAGGTCTCAAATCTCATTTAATCTCTGCATTCTCCCATTAAAGTAAAGGCAGTTCCTCACACAGTGTGCGTTGCTGTTCATGCCGCAAATTAGCAAATTCATCCTCCCTCTACGGAAGCAAACATACTAATCCCCCACTCATTTACCCTGCATAAAGAAGATAAAGATCTCTGCCATATCTGGATGGTCCTAAAATCCACAGATTGTACTCATCTTTAATTGGCCTTTACTCTTTTTTGTGTTAGCCCATGCTGCACAAATGCTGACATGTATCATAGATGTTATTTTGAGACCACCCAGCTCTCGCAAGGTGAGCAAAGAGACAGTTCTGTGCTCCCTGCTCACTTGCAGGCACCAGACATCTGATTCAGCATCAGTGTGGCCTGTCCAATTTCTGCTCTGCAGAGCAGTTCGATGACCACAATTTACAACCGTGTAACCAGTCCTTCTTCCAAAAAGGGCTCCAGACACTGAAACCTGAAGGACACAGGTGGTGGGGAGAGCCATAGCAGTTGGCATTGCAGAGGATACAGCTAAACTTTCAGTTTCGCAGGATGGACAATGCTTGGCTGCTCAACAGTTTCCTCAGACAACCCTCTACACACAAGAACATCTCCCCTCCCTGAGCCTCCAAGAATGTTTGAGTGCCCTCAAACAAAGGTCCAGACAAACAAAAATCTCCTTCCAAATGCAGATCATAGAATCACAGAATGCATTGTCTTAGAAAGGACCTTCAGAGGCCATCTAGTCCAACCCCTCTGCAGTGAGCAGGGACGTCTTTAACTAGATCAGGTTGCTCAGAGTCCCATCAGGCCCGACCTTGAATGTCTCCAGGGATGGAGCCTCCACCAGCTCTCTGGGCAACCTGTGCCAGTGTTTCACCTCCCTCATAGTAAAGAATATTTTTTCCAACATCTAATCGAAATCTAACCTGCTCGAGTTTAAAACCATTGTCTCTTGTCCGGTCACTACAAACCCTTGCGAACAGCTCCTCCCCAGCTTTCCTGTAGGCTCCCTTCAGATACTGGAAGGCTATAAGATCTCCTCAGAGCCTTCTCTTCTCCAGGCTGAACAAACCCAGCTCTCTCAGCCTGTCCTGATCCAGTCCTCTGATCATCTTCCTGGCCCTCCTCTAGACCCACTCCCACAGGTCCATGTTCTTCTGGTGTTGAGGGCACCAGAGCTGGACACAGTACTCTGGGTGAGGTCTCACCAGAGCAAAGTAGAGGGGCAGAATCACCTCTCTTGATGTTGCCCTTCTTCAAGTCCCCAGGAACTTCACCTGACTTCCATGACTTTTCAGATATCATGGAGCATGTCCTGGCAACCACGTGAGCCAATTCCCTCAGGAATCTGGGATGCATCTCATCAGATCCCATAGACTTGTGTATGTTCATGTTCCTTACGTAGTCATGAACCTTGTCTTCACTTATAGTGGGAGGGACTTTTTCCCTTTGGTCCTCATCTTGTGGTCCTTCAGCTCAGGTGTGAGGAGAGAGAGGTTGCCCATGCAGATCAAGGCAAAAAAGTTCTTTAGAACCTCAGACTTCTTGTCTGTTGGGAAGACACTGGGAAACACACTCTCTTTAATCTTCCTTTTCAGGCTGACATACCTGTAGAAGCCCTTCTTGTTATTCTAGGCATCCTTTGCCAAGTTCATCTCCGGCTGTGCCTCAGCCTTCCTGACCTCATCCCTTCACATCTGGGCAGCATTCCTATACTCTTCCCAGGATACCTGTCTCTGCTTCCTATCTGTTCCCTCTTGCCTTTTAGTTTCACAGCAGGTCTCAATTCAGCCACATTGGTCTCTTCCCTTCCTTGCCTGATTTCTTACCCCTGGGGATTGAGAGCTCTTGTGCTCTATATAAAGCACCCTTAAAGACCTGCCTGCTCTGTTCTGCTGCTTTGTCCCTGAGAATGGTTTCCCAGGGGTTCCCACTGACTAACTCCTTGAAGAGCTGGAGGTCTGCTTTCCTAAATGGAAAGATGAATGGCATCATCTTGTATTACAGGTTTAAGGGCTCTACAGCCAGCAGCATCCTATCTCCTCAACACTCAATGCTTGCCTTGGACAAACATTTGAAGCAGGTTTTTCTCCAGTCCTGCTCTCTTTGCCATTTTGCAAGAGGACAGGAATTAACTAGAAATGTTATGCTTGCAAGTACACGAGGAGCTCTGCGGTGAATAATTATACTACATGTAGGGATTGCCTTCAACCTAGACTGTCATTTCTCACAGGTTTTAGAGGAGCAGCAATAAGCATATGTGAAAATGTAATGGGGCATCTGGTTTGAACTGAGCTCTGATACTTGACAATGGCAACAGCTTCTTATCAGTGCTACTTCAGTCCTGATCTGGTGAGGAGGACTGTAGGTATGCTCAAGAAATTTGCAGGCGAGGTGTTGGAAAACACGTACATCACGCTAGGTTGCTGATCAGCCTTGTGTGCTCGACAAGCAGCACACCTGTGCTTACGACAACAGAGACCTGGGCCAGATGCGGGTGGATCTCTCACATACCTGCCCTGGTGTGTGAAGGAACAAAGCAAAGCTGTTGTGTGAGTGCTAGGAACTCAAGACAAAGCAGCAAGCTAAAACATAACAAAGCGGTGGGCTAAACACCACACACAAGACTTCCTTGGGCCTGCACTGCTGCTTTTCGTGCTGCTGGTGTGATCAGTGCTTGTGTGCCTCTGCCCGGGTGCTGCTACAAAGGTTCTCCACATTCTCAGGTAGTGGGAATAAATTTACTCTTTGCATTTCAGCCATGGTTTGTGGTTGTCCCTGTGTCCTGTCTGTTTCAGACTACATGGCATGTCTCATGCTGCCAGTCTTGCATATGCATTCTCTTGCAGGTACCTGTAAGAATTTAGCCCTTGTAAGAAAGTGTCCATATGCAAATACCCATATCTTCTTCTGCATATCATAGAATCATAGAATGGCCTATGCTGGAAGGGACCTTAGAGATCATCTAGTCCAACCTCCCTGTGATGGGCAGGGATGCCACCTCTCGACTAGACCAGGCAACACATGGGGACCGAGTGGGAATCGAGCCTGCGACCTTGGTGTTGGTCGTTGTCAGCACCGCACTCAAACCACTGAGCTAACCGGGCGTATTTTTCTCTTTTTTCTTTATTTTTCCTTTTTTTCTTATTTTTTTCTCTTTTTTTTTTTTTTTTCCTAATTCTCTTTGAGAGCTAATCAATGCTATCAATAGTGCAGGCTGTGACACAGTAAGCAATCTGGCTAATCCAAAAAGAAATCTTGTAGACCTTTCCAGGGACAGCTACCAATTCCCATTTGTCTTTGGCATATCTATTACAAAGCTAAACCAGCAAGTTACAGACCCCACTTGGCCATCTCCAAAGACTATCTGAAGAGGCAATGCCATTATGTCCCTGAGCAACTTCCGCATCACTTGCAGCCAGTGGTATTGTTAAGCAATGTCTTGAGCACAATGTTCAGATATATTCAGCTGCCACCAGGAGACTTCATTGCATTTGTGAGATGATCCCCCATAGGGAAACACTCCAGATTGCCTGAGCCAAGTTCCTCAGTGCTGTTTGCCTGGCTACCAGCAAGGCCTGAACCCTGCAGGACTGCACACAGCATGTGCACGCTGCTGCTGTTGGGTACCCGTGGGTATAAAGGAGGAGGAGAGGGCAGGCAGCTATCCCATGGACTGTGGAAGCACAGTGGTTCTTCAAGTGGCAATCTAGGTTAAACCAGTGTACAAAGGGAAAAGTTAAAGGGGCTGAGTTACCAGAACTTTACTGGTTTGCTTAGTTGAACTTGAATTAACCACACTAACCATTAACCACCTGCATACTCCCTTTCAGACCAAAGTAAAGCACATTAGCTTCAGTCTCTGTGAAGATGGCTTTAATCCAAGCTACAGAGTTTAACCCAACAGGTGCATTTGCGACAGACAAGAAGCACCTGGGAGCCCCATGCCATCTGTCCATACCTCACTTCTCTTTATCCAAAGGCTTCCATTTTTATTTTCCACTTGTCACTGGGACCGCAGCAGGACCTTTGACATGATGCCTTTTCCTTGCTGTTGTGATGAGTAATCACAGTCCCACCGCCAGCACCAAGCAGGGGATTTACTTAGCAGAATTTGTCAGGTGATGGAAATGCCGTCCCAGAATCCCTGGTGAAAACCACATTCCTCTATCCCTCATCCACTGCCCACTGTGTCAGTTGGTTGAGAGATTTGGCTTTTTCCTTTTTCTCATGTTCCTTTGGCAGAACCTGAGACACTCTGACCTTTCCAACAGAGTTGTAATCCCATGAGTAGCATCTCAGTAGAATTTTGCTGGAGTTCTTGAGGGATATTTCCACTTGGGATGTTTCTCTTTCACTATATAAGGGCTTTATTAGCTTTAGTTTTCCGATCCTTTGATTTTCAAACCTCTTGAACAGAGAAAATTCAGGTCTGAGAAACAATGGTCTCACAAGATGCATATCCTTGGATGTACATTTAATTTTATTCTAGATGAACATTTAACAAAACTATGCAGAGAACAGATATTAGTACTGAAATTCGAAGTGCAAAATAAATAATTTCAAGCCAAACTGTGCCTTGGAATTGATGCAACCACATGAGGTTCAGGCAAATCACTTTAATCTAAACAGGCTCTTGGGATGTAGGCTTTCAGTCCTACTGAAGTGAGATTATATGAGCACATGGTTTGAGTCAACCTTGCTTGTAATTACATTCCTGAGCAGGGAAGGACTTAAACAATTGTTCTAATGTTTTCCTGAAACACAGCCCCAGAAGTTAAAGAGGGTGTGACAACAACTATTTCTTGGTGAGCCTGTTTGCACTCTGCTAATCAAAATGCATCACAGGTCCATGGGAACTTCCCAGTTATGCTGATACTCACACTTGAAATGCATGAGAAAGAGATGTACTTTATACAAGTGTCGAAATGCCAAGTAAATTGTTTTGCTTGATTGAAGAAAGCAGTCAACTTCGCAGAAAACGGTTTATTAAATACATGAGACATAGCTGATACACCTAATTACAGACAAAATACTGTGAATAAAGCATGCACTTATCACAGATATCAATGACTATCTTGATAATTTTTTTAATGGTCTTTAATTCTGTAAGTTTAAGGCTGTACCCATACAAATTTTGAAAAATAAAAAGTCACACTACAATAGTACCAAATATTGTATGGACAGTGAAACCAATTTCTAATGCAGCAGAACTAGACTTCTTAAAGATTATCATGAGGGGAAAAAATGGAATTGAAGTGCATTAAAGATAAGACTATTCCTAGAAGTTGCAGATCAGTAGAAGTGAATGTCATACTCCAATTAGCACACAACTGAACTCACTCTTTTCAAAAGCCTAATTATCTGACAACTAAGCAAGGGCTGAAACTCAGACACCATTTAAAAACAAACAAACACCAAACCCTCAACTTTACTTCCTTTTTATTGAGGGCACTTTTGTACTCAAACACCAAAAAAGTATTTTTCAAGAAGACATCTGACTGAAGCATGGCAGACAGCAGTACAACATATGTTTGTTTGCTCCGTGCCAAGTTAAGAACAGTGGAGCATCTTGCAGTGGGGGAAAAAAACCCACAACCAAACAACAAAAAAAACCCCAACAAAACAAACACAACAAAAAACTAGTTCTCGACTGGCAGAAGTGACAGACACCTTTGGGCTCCACCTGGGAATGACCTTACCCTAGACAAAGTTTGCTTCTTAAACATACGCAGCAGAACTAGCAATATGGCATCCACACGGGGCAAAACTTATCCAGCTAAGTTAAACTATCAGCCCTGAAAACCCTGTGGGGATCAAAGCAGGTTATTAAATCTTTCCTTATTTACAGCAGTGAAGCCTTTTTGCTTCTTTCTTTCAGGTTAATGTGCAACTCCAGAAAAAAGGTAATTTGCCAACAATGGAGTTGAACAGGTAGCTCTGAAAATGGACTGTAGTTGACAATTTTGCTCACATTTTTCAGAAAATGATCCCTTCCCCTCAGATATTCTAGATTTGCAGACCTTAATGCCTTAAAATGCATTACATCTCCCTAATAAACCTTTGTATATATATAATCTCTCAAATGCAGGGGCAAGAGTTCTGCGTAAAATGGTGCTGTGTGTACAGAAAACTGCATTCTGAGTGGGAGATACGTAGCACTGCTCGTGTTACGATCTCTGCCTAAGTAGCTGATTATAGCTGGGGCTTGCAAAGGGTCTAAAAAAAGCTAAGTCCCCAAATTCCACTGGGGTTTGGGTGGATAATTCTCCCCTGGCTCCTTTCAGCAGCACAGCCTAAACTGCAGGTTTTTTCTAACGAAAAAAAAAGAAAAGAAAAAAAAAAAGGAAAAAAAGAAAAAAAAAGGAAAAAAAAGGAAAAAGAAAAAAGGAAAAAAGAAAGAAAAGGGAAAAAAAGTATGTCCTGCAACATAACGTACTTCAGACAAAATGTAATTACAAGAGAAATGACAGGACTGACAATATGTATGCTGAAGGCATCACAGTGACCGAACGGTTATATCTAAACCAGCACGTGGTTAGTATCGGCCGCTTTGTGCCTTGAAACCAGTGAACTGTCGTGAAAAGCAAAAAAAATGCCACTGGAGACTGACATGCCATAGGCAGGAGGCTAAATTCTAATGCCAGGTCTGCACTTGTAGAACCGTAACTGCATTTCCAAAGCACAAATTACTAAATAAGGGATATCGATCACTTCCCTGTTACAATTCTAAGCTGAAGATAATGCAAATATAGCTAGATTCACAATGGACAACAGGAAGATGGGGATAAAACAGCTGCTGCGCCGCAGGAAGCTGATGCATTTTTTTTGCAGGTTGGGTCAACATACAAAAGAAGCTAAGAAAGAGCGACTGGTCAGATAATTAGTGCAATTACTGGGACCATGGAGACTCAGATCTAGCTACATATAGAAAAAATGCAGGAAATAAGACTGTGTATCACAGCTTTGCGTATTTTATAATAGGGCCATACATGCAGTTCTGTGGAGTCAAAACTTCACTCCTGCTGGGGGAAGCATGTGTTCATGTGTAAATGGCTACCAGAGAAGCAAAATAATGGATAAACACATCGCAACAGAAGCAGCCCAAAGAAGCTACCAATTTTTAAAGGACAATAAAACAGCCTAACATTCTGATGAGAGCCCTACTCCCTACAAAAGATGGGAACTGAGGTGCTGCAAAAGGCTTGTAACATCCTAATAAACTGTGGAAGGCTTAGATTTTCAGCCACGGTTTTCAAATTCATCCATTTGTGGGGACTGGCTTGTGACCTACTTTGTGAGACAATTTTCAGCATGTTCTGAGGTGCATTCTTTAATATTGCTTTTAGTAAATGTCCTGGCTATCACAAAAGGAGCAGCTACATTGAAAATCTTGGCATAAACTCCTCTTCGGAAGTATTTTACATCACAAGGGCTGTAAAATGATGGCTTTAGAGCAGTATCTCTAAGGATGAATTCAATGCACTCTTATTTTCCCAGTCACACAGTTTTCCTGGCAATTTGGTATTCTGATGCGAAAAGTCTTTCAAGACATGTAACATCTCTCAATGCAGATGGAAAAACGATGGTTAGTCTTTTCTTTTTACCACACAAAATACTATTTTAAAGATCAGCCTAGGTAGAGATGACTATGCCTAGTGGCTGGAAAATGCACTAGCCAGACGAACATCTCACACTTTGCCCCTGCCTGTTTCTATTCTATGATTAGAGTATGGTACTATTTCAGCCTGTCAAAATCTTATCAAAATCAAATGAATGCGTATCTATGTGTGTGTGCGTGTGTGTATGTGTTTGCTACACTGCTAAATTCTAAGCAGAGAGTGAAAAAGGAACTGAAGACGCAGTGTCAGAATTTTGATAAACAGGGTTTGTCTGCCATGAAAGCACGAGACCAAAAATCTTGGGCTTGGATTCCCTCCAAGTCTCATTTGGCAGCAACGTGCAGCTCCAGCCGAGGCAGAACAAGGACCGGAATCCACCGCTTGACCAGGCTGACGCTTGTTTACAGGAGCAGGCTCACAACTGTTATGAGAGCTAACATTTTCTTATGTTAATCGGAGGATTGCTTTCATTAAATGGCATATTAGCATGCTCCACAACGACTCGAACAGGCTTGACTAATCACTGGATCCATTACCAACAGGAACGTTTGGGTTCTAAGCTCGCACCCCTCACATTCACAGCTGGCTGTCTGCTGCTGGAGAAGGTGTAGCTGGGGAATATGGCTTCTTTTCAGCTTTAGGTTTAGGTTTCCTTTTTTTCCCAAATGAAAATAAATGAGAAGACACTTTAAAGACAGATGGAGAGTTTGAGGCTTTTTTTTTCCTTCTTTTTTCTGGTTTGTTTTTTTTTTTTTAAGCTTCAAGCTGGTAAGTGATCATCTGTGCAGAACAAGATAATAGAAGTTTGGCACCTCCTATCTACTACAACATATTGATTCCTTCTACAGAAGGCACTAAATACTGGCTTAAAAAACAAAACGAACAGCAGAATGCAGAGTTTTACCACGACACACAAAAAACCCTGCTAACTGGCACAGCTTCACAGTACAGTTTTGTTACCTACAACAGTGGTGATTATAGCAGCAATAGTTAGCATTTCTACAAGTACCACATAAACATACAAATGTCAGAACATACAGAAAACATGCAAAATTTCAACAGCAACATCACTGAATCACACAATGCATAGAAATATTATCATCATCATTATTTGGCAAGACAGTGAATCATTTTCTTATAAAACAAAAGAACTAACAAAATCTACCTTTTTACAAAGTGTTCTTACAAAAGCTGAGTCGTCCTTAAAGTCAATGAGTGGAAGTAAACCTTAGAGAGAAGTTTAACTCTTAGAATGATTTGGTCACTTTTCACAGTTAGGTGGAAATTTGATTATATGTAAGCAAAGTATGCTTTTCAACTGCTGTTTGGGAAGAAACAGTGCTAATCTTGTCAATTTACAAAACGGGAGAAAACACATTCAGATCAAAAGATCAGAAAGATTAAACATTGCATGCAGGGAAAGATAAAAGCCTTACTTGAGCTGTTTCTCCCTAGCACTGCTCACCATGAGACCAAGGCTTGTCATAGCAAAAATGTGTTTCAAAGGCAGAGTTAAAGCCAGCGGATAATTAAAACAAATGGAAAATATTTTCTAATTCCAGTGTAAAACAAAGTAGGATATTAAAGGATGAGGATTATGCTTGTTTTCTTTAGAAAAAAAGACAGAAACTTCCATCACATTTGCCAGGCTTTCACAGTGCTTTTCTACTATCCTCCTCACGCTTAGATATTCTGTCACTTCTTCCCATCTTAAATGTTCGGTCTACCCTGTGATTCTGTGGCAGGTCTCAAGATGACTCTGAGACAGATGGGCAACACAAACACAAACAAATGCTGACAACGCAACTAGGGCCAAGCGATGTCTCTTCCTGTGTATTTCAGACCCATTTGATCCAGCGGGGCTGGTCACATGCTCACAGTTAAGCGCAGTTCACAGCACGGGCAGCAAGGGCACACATTTCCGACAGGGCTCTGCAGAACTGGTACTCAGTCCTCTCCAGCAGCAGCACCACCTGGCTTACCAGCACTGCCATAAATGGGAACAAAATCAGGTTCTCACCATCTCTTCCCCTGATGGCTTTCAGACTCCATTAAGATGTTTCATGTCACATTTTCTCTGCACATCCCTGAAGGTTCTGGACATTTTTGCACTTGCAATTCATATCTGTGCACCCAACCTTGTGCAGAGAAACCCAGTCATGCAAGCTGCTCACAAAAAAAGCTCCCACGGAAGGCAAAGCTTGCATGATCTGAACCATAAGCGCCATGCGCAAGGAGTCCCAAAAAGTGATTTACACAGTCACAATTCGTGCACCTTCAGCCTAACAGTCACTAGAAAATATGTCTTCCTACACAAAAGTTACCAAAATCAGTTTGAAGCCAGCTATTATTACCTTGTCTTCTGTATCTATACTTTGCATTGACTGCTTAAGATACAGAGGCCGAAGTGTGTCTCCTGCTTTGACTTGTTTTCAGGCTGGCAATTTTACGTACAGGATGTGTGTTAAATGCATGAGAGTAGAAGAGAAGGAGGAATTCTGTCAGGAGCAATGTGGGACCAGCCAGGAACTGCTTAGGCTATGCATGATTTAGGCCAGTGGAGAACATGGTATACTGCTAAGGAGGACAGACTCGGCAAGATTACAGCCCCCGAGAAAGTAGATTAAATTCTAGGCATGAGGAATGGTAGGAAGTATCTTTGTTAAAAAAAAAAAAAAAAAAGCTGAAGTGGCAAAGATAATATCTGTAAAAATCAGTTTTAAGAGTTTACTTTTCTAGTGTAAGAATAATAGAATATTTTTGTCCAAAATGTCTTGCATTTTCTTGATTCTTTTCCTCTAGCTTGGCTGTTTTGTTATTTTCTTGACATTTACAGACTGTGTAAAACCATAGTAACTAAAAAGCACATGGCAGATTCCCAAAGCATTATGAAAGACCTAAACACCTCTTCTCATTCCCTCTGAGGCACCTGCCTCACCAGTCTCTTAAATACTGTGAATAAAACCCCTGTTAATAACAGAAGATAAAATTGAAATCTGAAAAGGTAGTGATTTTTTTGGATACTAGTGACTGCTCTGTAATGAATGCTGAGCACAAGACGGAAAGATTAAACAAAAGCATCCTAATCCCTTTGAAACAGCAAGTCCATCTCCAACACACAGAAAACTCATTTAATGGCATTTGTATAATAAACAGATAGAATTTTGTCTGCATTATCAACTAAGTTAACCAATTCAACAAGCAAACAGAGGAAAGAAATTCCTTGCTTGAGAGAGAGACCTTAGAGATTATGTTAAAACCCATCACTTCAAATAACAAGCAAATTTCATGCCAAACTGATTTTTTTCCTCTATGAGATTAGGAATTAAAGCTTTAGACATCACCACTGCTTTGAAGATGTTCCAGTGAATGCCTAGGGTCACAATTTTCAACAAGCTCCCAGGTGTTTCTTTAAGCTGTGGGGCTTTTTAGCTTTTCAGCATTTCACCACTGTAAATGCCTCTCTGCTGCCTGTTCAGGAAGGGGCGAGGTGCTGCAGGACAACCCCAGCAGAGTTTCGCAGGGTTCCAGCCAGAAATGGCGCAGTTGGGATGAAGATGCTGGCACCCAGTTTGCACGAGTGGAGCTGGAAGCAGTGCAACCATGCGGCTTGCTGGGGGCTCAGAGAAACCCGACTTGTCTTCAGAAGGGCCAATCCATCGCCAGCTGAAGTTATGCTGCTGTGAAAGAGGTGCAGCAGTGATGTCCCTGGTGGCCCTCTGCTGTCCAAAACCCTTGAGGAGATACAGCGCAGCCTCATGTGTCTGTCACATGCTGTCCGTGGGGAAAGCACCACCATTTAGTTGTGCTTAGGGCCTTCCCCCTTCTTGGCTTGCAGACGCCTGGCTGATAGGCGCATCCTTGACAAGGTATCCCTGGGCTCTTGGTTTTTGGAGAGTGGTGCAACAGCACCCATGCTGGCTACGCACAAATCCAACAGATCTGCCAAGACACCGCTGATGTGGTCTGGTCCCCAACCACTAAGGCACAGCTTAGTATACGGGGACTGTCACCAGAAAGTATAGTTCAATTTTTTTTGGCTAGGAATACAGCCAATATGTTATGCTGGACTGCATCCTCTCCACACTCCTCCTCAGCACTGAGAGTGTAGATGTAGCACATACACGAAAGCACAGAAAGAAAAGAAAATACATCCTCCCTCTGAAGAACAAGAACAGCAAAGCAGCCATGTCATCAAATGGACATTTAGCAATCAAGTCTTGTTAAGAAGTGCAGACCTACTTCCCAACGCGTTTCATAGTCAGCTCAGTCCTCTACCCTAACCCAGAGGCACGAATTAGCTCATTTCAGGCAAATCAAATGACATTTCTGTGTCCTGTAAGCTCTCCTCCTCTCCACACATTCGCACTGCCTCCGGGAGTTCAGGGAGTCAGGGGTGTCCTGATGCCCTGTTGTCTGCACCATGTGAGATGAGCTCATTTCCATGACAGAGTGAGCCCAAAAGACTGCTGAGGACCAGTTCTCTCAGCCCTATTTTAATAACGTCAGCAGGAGGCCAAACAGCACACAGAGGTGGGCCTTGTCCTCCACACAAGAGTGAATTTAATCTCATTTCATGATTTGAAAGCTCTCTCACCAAAAGCGGAAGAGAGGGAGGGAGAGTGCTTCCAGCACAACAGACGCGAGCCTCCAGAGCGCTCGCGTGCAGTATCCCACAAATCCCGCGTACCCGACACGGGGCAGTCCACCCTGAGCTTGTTATCCCCAAAGCACAAGGTCACTTGATAGGCAGGGAGGGAACTCTCAGCCAAGAGGCACCCTGCACAAAGCCATCCCCTTGCCGCACATCCCAGTAGATGCAGGGAAAGGGGAATATTAGAGGATCAGGAATGGTGAGAGGAGCAGGGATGTCAGGGATGGGGAAGACCAGTCAGTCAGTCACAGTCACTTGCAGCTTATTGTCAGAAGGAATGATCAGCCCCTGCACCACAGGCGCTAGTCAGGTCAGTCAATGCACTTATGGGATATACTCTGGCGCGGTGACAAGAAAGGGTAAGTATAAGCTGGACAGGTAGGAAACCTAGTGCAACAGGAATCTCTGCTTCCTTTAAGGCTGTTTCAGTCCTTAGGGCAGCCCAGGCTCTAGAGTGACACAACATCTGCTCTTCTTGATTCCCATCTTGCCACCTCACATCGCTTGCACCAACAGCGGAACAAGATTCGGTCACAAACATTTGAGACAAGTGCGCGCAGCAGTACAACACGTTTCTTGCATCTCGTTCTCTACACAGCTTCCTAAGAAGGCAGCTACACTGCAGACAGAATACCGGTGCACAGCAGCTTCGGAAAAAAAAACCCAAATCAGCTCGAAGGCGCTGCTCTTCTCCACGAGGAGAATGTGCAACAGGGATACCGATTCCATTGTTAGATTGTTCTGTATGTCAATAGGCTGGCTGCTGCTATCATAGAGTTATTGCACTATGCAAATCAACATGGTATGTACTGTTATTTTAGATATCCCTTGTAACTTAGTCTATAATGTAGTTCATAACAGTATTTAATTCTTCCACACTTAAAAATACATTTTGTTGCATAAATACATATCTGAAAATTAAGCAGGCAGTTTGCAACACCCAGGTATCAAAGACCTCAGTTCCAACCACCTGCATGAATACATGTAAATTGTGCAAACTCACAATATCATAAACACATACACGACTGACTAACAAAACAGAGCTTAAGCCATTCAAGTGCCCACAGCTCTGCCCAGCTAAATGTGCAATCACGTGAACTGATCCAAGCGCATGTATTGTGCACAGCTGCAGCCAGATCAGTCCAGTGACATCCATGTATAATCCCCATATCTGACTCTTGGTTTGGTGTCAAGAGAAGGCCACGTGGGAAAGCCTGCTTTAATACTGGTGCAGCCTCTTTCACACTGTGTGCAGGCCTGTGCTTTGGCACTCTGCCTCTTTTCTGAAGTTGAAGACCAAATTTTGCTCTTGGTAGCACTAAGCAAATATCCCAAAAGCTGCTAGATGGTTCTGAAGGCAACCAATACTGCAAATTATTCAGAAGGATCTCAGTCTGCATTATCCTTTTAATGGGTTCCCAAGGCTGCAGCAGCTGAGCCAGGCTAATGACTGGCTCTGTCATGCTGGTGGGGAAGACCTTCCTCTGTCTCCTTCATTGGCTCTGTGCCTCCATTTGTGAGCAAATCAGAAATCTGGCACAAAATCATCTGACTTCCCCCTTCTGCTGCTGCATTTTCTGCTGGGCTAGTGATTTGAAATGACTCACTGAAGGGGTGTAACACCAGATCAAAGAAAGGTGAGTGGCAGGAAATAAAAGAAGGGAAAAAGGAGAAAAGCGAGCCCCGTTTTGAAGCCAGCTGCCCTCATCTTACAGAAATCACAACCTTACTGTGGAGCATAAACTCACCTTTTACATCAGAGTACCATGTAGTGTGGAGCACGGCCAGCAGCCTGTAGTGCTTCATGGTAAGGCAGTTCCCCCAAATAACCAGCTTGCAGTTGTGCTGGACGGGAGCAGTACTGTGTTTCGCCTGCTTGCCCTTTTGTTTTCATGGTAAAAAGTACTCAGTATCAAAAGCCATGGTAGGAGACCCTAGTCCTTTTTGCTTAGGCAGAGAGGAAGGCTTCTAAGGGTTGGCAGCATTAGCCCCTGGCCACGCTGCTGTGTCTCAGCACCAGGGAAGCCACACACCATGGCAGGGAGCTTGCAACTTGCTGGTGGAGCAGGTTTGACACCCTCAGTCAGAAGTACTGGGAGAGAATTACAAGCAACTGAGTTGTCACCTGGCAGCAAAGCCCCAGTATCTACTCTCCCACTAGCACGAGACAAAACCATGAGAGTGGTTTAAATCAGGAGCCTCCCTCCAAGGGGGTTAACAACCCTCCCAGAGCCTCATCACAAATGGAAATTCATTAAGCTGTGGTCACTCAATTCCTTGCAACTGTCCATGGATGAAGACGGGGTAACATCTTGTGCTAAATGCCTTTCAAAGATAATAAATTTATTTTTGGAATATGATACTACTTGGGTATCATATTATGGCCATATGCATTTAAATACTTCAACAAGTAGTCTATTTAGGACTGCTCTGACAGAATTTGCCAGGCAATTTGCCATCAACACCAACTGGAAGCTGGAGTTACTAGAGATGTCACAAAGCAGAACAAAACCTCCCCTGTACTATTCAGGCTATAACAATAAGCACAAATACTTCACAGCCTATTCCCCAACTGCAAAAGCAGAAGTTGCTGATGTGCCCTGCTAAGCCAGGACGGTAATATTCTGGAAAGCAACAACTCAGTACGTCAAGAAGTCATGGGAAATGCTTTTTCTGCCCTCCCAGCTCAAAACCGGAGTGCCCTTCCTTCTCCAGGGTCACTCTGAACATTTTTTTTGGCTCTTGCCAAAGGAGCCAAGTTCTGTGCTGCGGCTGATTTGCAGCACTGATGTGAAGCACCACTTCAAAAACCTGCTTGGAGCAGCCAGTGATCTGCCTCCCTGGAGACAAGAATAGCTGTGGAAATACCACAGCCCCTCAAAATAGTCCCCTCAAAAAATTCAGCCCCCTCAAAATAGCCCCACTCTGAAGCAACACGCCTAAGGCATACTCACAGCAGATGCGGACCACTGCCAAGCTCTGAGCCTGACAACAGTGTGAGAAGCAACTTGGTTACAAGGTCTTGTTTCCTGCCTTGTGGGGCTTGAGGAGAGACACGAGACAGCCACAACTTGGGGTGGCTTCTTTGCCTTATAAGCTCAAGGCAGTCCTTCCCAGCAAAGAGGAGAGTTTGGGCAGGGGAGGAGAGGTGGGAAGCAGAGTTCTGCTATCCCACAAAGGCCAGCTGATACCCAGCCTTATGTTGCAGTACAGGTAAGGCAGGTGAGGAAGCAGATCAGATCCTGCATTAGCTGTCACTGGGAAGTGCTGAGATGAGGGCCAGTGGAAAGAGAGACCAAATACTTTTCTAGAGGTTGGCTCCATGGTTGAGATCTCACCTGGCACCCTTAAGGAGCTCCTTGGCATGGGACCCCCAGCATTTCAGCACATACTAAGAGCTGCTGCATGAGTCCTCATTGGGAAACAGCAAAGAAAGCCCACAGAGAGCAGCAGAGGCCTTGCAAAACTACTTTTAACTCTATCACATTGAAAGCACGGCTGTGAAAAGGCAGGCCTGTGCTACGAGCAGTCAGATGGCTGGCCTCATCTGGAAGCTGGGCAGCCATTTAGCTGGCTGCACCCAAAATCCTTGTGTGCTTCCCTCTCCTTCACCTACAAGTCAGATTTGCCACAGCACTGGAAGACATGGATACAGCTTGCACTCATTCCAGTAGAGTCATGATTTGGTCTCAAGCCCCAAAAGCAAGTCACAAAAGTGTAGCTCTGCAGTACCAACGAGCCCTGTGCCCACCAACCCACTGCCGACCCCACAGCCGTGAGAGACAGGAGCCAGCAGTTCAGAGGCTCTAGATTTGCTGGCTACACTGCCAGGGCACACAAGGCCCTGGGACAAGGGAAACACAGACTTTGCACCAGCCTTGCTTATGTGCGGAGCACAAAGCTATCAGAGCCAGGCTGTGTCACCTGCAGGAGGTTTTATGGGAGGACAGATGTTTATTACAGTGGAAGTGTCTGCTCTCAGACCCTCCAGTGGCATACCCGTTACCTGCTCCATCCTCAAAACAGACCTTCAGTAAGGCTTAAGTGAGGTGCAGGTATTGGGCCACCTCTCTCACACATACAAATATTTCACCCCAGCAACACAAAACCCAAGTTTTAACTGGCACCAGTGGGTTATTTCTATTTCTGTCTGCTAGCTTTGTTTCACTCTCTCTTTGGAATTAGTGATGATTAAAGTCACTGCACAGTTGCAGATCTAAACATAATGAAGGACATGCAGGAATACGAAGGAATAAAGACAAACAAGCATAAAGAAACACAAAAATAAAACAACACAAAATAAAAAAGTCCTTCAGTAATGGTTTGATCCAACACCCATGGGAAGTCAGCTGAGGCTGTCTTTCGTTGACTCCAGTGGGTATTAGATCACCTCAGCAGACTTGCCTAAAGCCTCATCATGGCCTTAGGATATTCTTGTGGTATATAAACTGTGCTGTATAGTTACTTGAGAAGTACTGTATATAATTTTAAAGGTCAAGAATTATAATAACTGAATTACTGTATTTGTTAGTGTTTTCCCGTTCTTAGAGAAGAACAACTATGTTGCAAAGTCAAATGCTGGAACCGTAGCACTTAGTATTTCAAGGCTTTAAGGACCAAATTCTGCTTTCACATGCACATTTTCCATTATCTGGAGTGGAAACAGATTATGCGTAGCTGACTTAAATGTGTTTTCCAATACTTAAAACTATTCAGCTTTTTCATTTTCTGTGGCAAATATGAAATTATCGTTACACTCTATTTTTTTCCTGTGGATTTCAAATGATGGTTTTGATGCATTTTCTTCTATACAATTTGGGATAAGATTGTGGAATTTTCTGCACTGTTGCATTCTCCAGAGTACTGAGAGAGTGGCTCTAAGTCAGTAGATTTTACACTAAATATACACAGTGACAAAATACTAACAACGCATCCTTAAACAGTTAAAATTATGTGTATGACAGTAGTTTTGCCATTATACTTTTGCATATTGTTGAAGCCCAAACTTTTTAGTGTAAAGACCAGCAACATTTTGATCACAGAAAATCATCAACAGAAACAAAAGTTAAAAATAGCCTTTAGCTGACTTCAGGATTTTCTCCCTGTCTAGCATAAAGGAGCCTTAGGAAACAAAATGAAAAACATATTAAAAATGTTGTAAATGGTTTCATGAACTTACATTGATGTATCTCTTATTTCTTGGCCTTGCTGATCAAGAATAAGTCATCAGGTAAGAAGCAGCAGCCAGTGATAAGTTTGTCTCCTCCACTTTGGGAGGTCATGTTAAAATAAGAAGTTCAAAAAATGCTTTAAAATAGAACTGCTATGTAAGCCTCCCTGGGGATTTACACTCACTGATGTGTGCATGTTAAAAATGTTATTTCCAGTCTATCTTGTGTTGCCTGAGAACCACTTTTGTCCTTTTAAAATCTGCATTTATATTATAACTCGTAAGTACCTTTCATTTTTGTATTAACACTATAAATACTATGTTAGTAATACTAAACTAGTTCTATCAACTTATTTGTAGAAAGAAAAATATATTATATATTCATATATTTTTATAAAGTGAATTGACACTGGAGAGAGGGCTATGGGGGAACAGTGTACAATCACAGTTGACTTGTATTACTGAGCACAAATTCAACGCCTGAAACAAAAAGGAGCAGGAAGAAGCGTTCATGTGATATCCCTCTTTCAAGCCGTGTCAGAGGAAGAGTCATAGGATGCTGACACTATGAAGTTGCCAGTATTGGAGTGGCTTGCCATGGACTGGGCAGCCTGCTTGCTCAAGTTATTGCAGATCAGCACCAGCTGGTTGCTCTGCGCTTCCGAGAGGGTGCTACAGCTCTGGTAGACGCTGAAGTTGGTCTTGCGGCCGGGGATGTTGCCTTTCTCACACATCGTCTTTACCATCTTGGCAAGCTTGTTTTTGCCCAGGGCTTGGCAATTGTACCAGTGAAGCGCAGCCAAGTTGACAACGGGTTTGATGGACAGGTAAAAAGGTGCGTCCTCGTAGCGCATGGCCGGCGGCCGCCTCTGAGCGTACTCCTTGTAGTCCTGCACGGGGCAGGTCTGCGGGGAGTGCTGGGTGGCATACACCCGCGAGTCCGTCCCGCCTCTCTTGCTCTTAGCGTTGACATCTCCGTTGTCTGGCCCCATCCACTCCAGGTACTCCAAGCCGGTCTCTGTCACCCGCAGCCGGATGTCCCCCCACTTGAGGGTGGACCCATGGAAACCCGTGCAGTGTCCAAACGCCTTAGTGTTGTTTAGCCAGACAAGGATCAGCAGCCCTTCGGGATTG
>NW_009709767.1:49205-66371 GCF_000703405.1 Apaloderma vittatum
TCAACAAGCCTCTTTTGCGCAGGATAAGCTCATCAGCAAAGGTGAGCTTCATGGATTTGTGCGGCTTGTTTCCTTTTCCTTTACACCTCAGTTCTATCTGTTTTTGCTTTAGAGCGTCTTGGGACCTCTTGAACTCTTTATCCCTTGTAATACTGTATCCATACCTGTGCTCCTTAAGATACCGCTCCAGCCCACACTGATAGTTGGCCAGACTGTTTGGCTCATATTCAGACCCATCCTTTTGTCTCGCGTCCACAAAGAAGGAAGCAAGGTAGGCATCAAGCTCTTTGCAGGGAATGACGTAGATCTCCCGGGTCTCAGAGGGGTACTTGGAGATGAGGAACTCTCGGAAATTGCGGAGAGCCGTCTGCGTGCTGCGAATGGTCTTCTCATTCTGCTCTCTGCTGAGCTCTGCAGCTCTCTCATCCTGGTCTGGGAAGATGGAGAAGAGGAAAGACAGCATCATATTTATGACAGCAAAAATAATCTTTAATCAAACACATTTTTAAAGAGCTAAATAAGTATACACAGAAATGTACAGTACAAAATAATGCAGCACATCCTAACAAAGGAGTTGGCAGGTAAGACTACACAGCAATGTGTAATTTACAGATGTAAAGAATAAAAAAAATAGTCAATATGTTCACATCAGATGATATGGAAGAAAAATGTGATTATACAGTCTTTCTACGTAATCAAGCTGTACCTTGACAGTGGAAGTAAAATTGAGACCATTTCTTTTTATTTTGAGAAAAATCAAATTCTAGAAACAACTTTATATTGCTTTATCAGGCTATATTCAAAGGTTCTTATAATCAATGATACATCAAACCTCAATATTTAGATGCTACTGCTATGATAGTTGTTATTGACACATGAATCTCGGGCTCATCATGAGACAAGTATAAAAAGGAAAAGCTTTTTACATTTAAGTGATGTCTTCCTGGCATACATAAACTATCCATGCGCACAAGGATGCAGCTTACAAGCACACAGGTGGAACCATCATGAATCTTACAAACTTTAATAGTTTCAGAAAATTAACAACAAATGCAAAAAAAGAAAAAAAAATACAATGACTTGACTATTCTGTGAAATTGTGACTGGAAAATCGTTTCTTCTCTCTTCCACTTAATAAGCAAAAGAGGGGAGAAAAGCAAGGGTTTTTTTTCTCTATCTCACTGCAAACCCCACATGTTTCCGTGTCCTTTCAGCAGTATGTAGTAATGCTGGTCAGGTGTTTCCCACCCAACAAACACACCTCAGAGTGGTGTGAGACCAGGTGAAGTTCCCACTGCCTCTCTGTCAATCAGGCCAAGCTCACCTCAGGCCAGGCAGTACGTCGATGCTTTGCAGCAGTCCTCAGACGCTCGCTTCTTGACCCCACTCTCTCTTGCAAGCCTGTTAACAGGGGAGGCAGCAGGGAAAGGAAAGTGGCCCTATCTCCTTCCCTAGCCCACCTGCAGCGTTTCATTAAGAGGCCTCTGCAAAGCTCAGAGGAACAGGGGTCTGCAGCTGAGGCCTCTGGAGGCTTCTGCAGACGTGAAAAATGCTGTCATAGACCACTGAGGTTTGCTCAAACTGTGCTCAAGAGAAAAAAGAAAAGGTCACCAGCCTGTTTCAGAAACCAGTTTTAGTACTGATACCAGTATCAAAGAGGTCTTAGCAGCCTGCAGTGAAGTCTCACGCTTCAGGCAATGTATAGGATATATCCTTTTATTTTGGCTAGATGCAGTCTGGAAATACAGAGACAACCATATTTCAGAGGTGTCTGAAGCTCTGAAACAAACATTTACTCTGGTACTTTGTTCACTGCACCCACCACCATTTATTAGAGCACTGTGTAAGTAATCAGTGCTTTGACTGACAGCCCACATTTTAAGTACTGTTTCAATATAAACCGCATATATAATAGCTTGGTTTTACACATGTCATCAATCACTGCTTCTTAAAGGACTGCCTGTCACAACACAGCAGTGACACCCAGTCAGTCATTTATGTTATGGCATCTTTCCTTAATCTGCAAAGGAAATTGCCACATCTGCACATAACAGTTATAAAACCCATGCTGAATTAAAGATCCCCTGAAGCTGCATGAGTGAAACAGCATCCTGGAAACGCTGCACTCCTGCACCCTGCTCTACAAGGTAAGTGGGAAATGTTAAAGAAAATGGGTCAGCTTCTTATCCAGTCACACCAGAAGACCTACAACAACTTTGATTGTGAATCCAGCCTGCAGTGATAATGGATTATCATCTTTCTATGAGATCACTCAAATCATTCAAATATGAGGGATATCTCTCAGCATGAGACAAATGCAAGGCAGTGAGACCCAAGAGCATCTGAGACAGCCAAAGCCATCAGATACCACTCGAGCCACTGCCATCATCTGCATATGCTCTTCATCCACAGCAGAAGCAGATGATGCAGCTGAGCCTAACTAAGCTCTTTATCACCTATGATAGCTGAGGTAGGAGACATAATCCTTCATGTCACTGAAGTCTTACTTCATTGACCCAGGGACATTTCATAGTTCTGAAAGAAACCATACGACCTACCTCCCAGCTACCACAGAGACATAAATTGTATCTAGGCACACTTTTAATGTCACCAAACTATGTTTTCTGCCAACTTCATAATTTTATTCTCTATTACTGTGGTGGCTGACCCTGGTCAGCACCTAAGTATCTCACAGCTGCTTGCTCACTCCCCACACCAGAAGGACAGGGAAGAGAATAAGAAGAGCAGAAGTGAGAAAACTCATTGAGTCAAGACAAAGACAGTTTAATAGCTAAAGGAAAGAGGAAATAGAAACCCAACCAACAAGCAATGCAAAGGCAATCACTCACCACCTCCCACAGGCAGGCCAATGCCCAGACAGTCTTTGAGCAATGTCCACCTCCCCCCAGAAAACCCTCTGTTCAGTTTTTACTGCTGAGAATGATGTTGTAGGGCAGGGAATATGCCTTTAGCTGGTCTGGACTTTTGCCCTCTTGCTGTCCTAAACCTAGCTGCTGGGAGTACTGAGTGGGAAAAAGAGAAAGCCTTGACACCGTGCAAATCCAGCTCATCAACGGCCAAAAACCTAGTGATCACTAACAGCATTTTAGGCACAAATGTGAACCACAGCAGGGAATGAGTGGCTATGCAGAAAGTTAACTCCGTCCTAGCCAGATGTGGTACAGTTATGCTACTTGGATCACTAGTACCCAAGACCAAGTGCACGTTGCATCCTTTCTGTACAAACTTTGACAGGACAAGGAGAACACAAAAATTACATCATTTTGTTCCTTCCAAATACACCCACGCTGTCAGATGAAGAAAGGCTAAATAAAAGTAATTCAATTATTAAGAACTCAAGACTAAAATATGTCTCAAGTGCCATCACAGGGAATTTTTGAAAATCTGTATGTTATGGTATGGATCTGACAAGCTGAGAGAACTGTTGAGATACAAGAGTTCAACTCTGTGTCTGGGTATTGAAAGCCAATGCTCTTGTCCTGACACAGGAGTGTTTCAATGTAACAGTTCATAGTTCACAGAATCACAGAATGTCAGGGGTTGGAAGGGATCTCAAAGGATCATCTAGTCCAACCCTCCTGTCAGAGCAGGAACACCTACAGTGGATCACACAAGAACGCATCCAGGCAGGTTTTGTGAAAGTCTCCAGGGAAGGAGACTCCACAACCTCCCTGAGCAGCCTGTGCCAGGGCTCTGGAACACAGGTGTTTCCTTGGTCTCTCTTGGTTGCAATTTGCTGAATAGAGACCAAAGCTTTTTTGGACAGGGCTTGCTTTTTTTCCTTTTGTTTTGGGTGGGGTTTTTTTGTTGTGGGTTCTTTTTTTTTAAAAAATTTATTATTAATTTAGTTTTGCTGGAAACTATTGAAGACACTGGCAGGAATCTGCATTAGTTCCTTAACTACTGCAAACATAAAACTGCTCTTGGGCCTCCACTGCATTAACCCTTCAGTGTGCATGGATTCCAAAACTGGGTGAAAGTACAGGAAACAAGTCACAAAGTGCTTCTCAGTACAGGAAACACCTCTGTATCTGCCAGGCCTTGAGCAGCAAATTGCTGGAGGACAGGAGAGTGGGGAGGTGTCATATATGCTTGCACCTTTCTTCTGTAGGTGTCTGTTGTTAGCCTCTAGGAAGACAGACGCTCTTGTGTTGTGGTCTAATTTGTCTTGGCTAGCAAAATAGTCTAAGCCACCCAACCAAAAATTATTGTCGTCATCAATCCACCAAGGCAGGCTATCCTTAATGCCTCTTCATTGTCATAAAGCAGTATTTGGAGTTGGTAGTGCTGTTACCACTGTTTTATAGACTAGGAGCAGAAGCATAAAAAATAAATTGACTTGGAGATGCATTTCCTGAGGTCCTGCCCCCTCAGCTGCATCGCTGCACAAAGGACACGGAGCTCTCATGTTTTCTGTCTGATACCATACCGGAGTTTCATTTCCAAGAAAACCAGAACATGGTGGAAAAAGCCAGTAAAACACCACTGTAGGGTTCATCATAAACTCCAAAACAAGGGTTTGAAAAAGTGTTGAGCAGTTTAGGTGTACCGGTTTAAATGCAGCCAAAGAGATAAAGGGACCTGGCAGAGACAGCCTAGTGGGAGTGCAGGCTAGCCTGCAACCAGGAGATTGATCTGTTCCATAGAGCAACAGCTGCCTTCTGATCTTTTTATAATCTGACCTTAATGCATGCAAGACTTAACGTTATCAGCAGTTATCAAACTCAAGGTCCATTTTATTTCAGCTCGTACACATACACACACTTAGACTCCCTGAAAACGACATAACCTCCGCACCTAGGTATGGCAGGGGGAACGGCACTTGCTTTCATGACAGACAGATGGAGGTTGTTCGGAGACGATTTGTAACATTAGTGGGAGTCATGAACCCAGGCTATCATGCAAATAGTCTTAAACTTTGCTTAAGGTAGGCAGTGAGATCTCAGAAGTACATTAAAAGTAAGGCTTTCTTTTTGGTGGTAATCACATACCAGTCAAAGTCTTCTCTGCCCAGTTTCTGTTCTGACTAGAAAATTGCTTCTGCAGCAGACCTGCTTCCACTAAAATGTTTTCATTCAGGTGAAAAGCCTGGTTAACTGCACACAAGGCACCACATGTCTCTTGCGTCCCCCAAGCAGAGCTCTTGACCCTGCTCTGCTATTACTGAAAAGCAGTGATGTCCAGCCAACAAGCCATGGCCATATGCTGCCCACTAAAAGAGTTAATGTAAACCACAGCCTGCTCCTACATTTCTATTCTCCTGTCCCCTCCTGTTCCAAGAAGGCATCTGCAGGCAAATGACACTCTCAAGCCAACAACTGCAGGCAGGCAGGCAGAGGTCACATTGTTGCTCAAGGGAGGTATGGTCAAGTCATGGTGGAGGAAAGGCTGGTAGACCCTCTGACAACCACGACCTCCTGGAAGTAGTGCTATAGCCCTCCCATCAGGAGTGGCTGAATGCTACCATCCTGAATGTCTGTCCTCTCTCTGCATGCAAAACCTGGAAAGCTGACAGCTGGTTTTCACTGCATCACAGGAATAACCAAGTGAAAGCCATTCTCATGTCCTGCTGCCAAAAAGCAAGGATGAGGGTAAGAGCAGGTCTTACCAGCAGAAGCGCCTCTGGCATTAAGAGACAGAGCCCCTGAGATTAAGAGACAGGTAGAGATAAACACTTGGAGAATCATACTTTTGACACTTTTACTGTCTGGTACAGACTAACTTCCTTGGGGCAGCTCCTACATACATGCAGCAGTCAAAGGCTTAAGTCAAAAATACATATGTTTTATTGTAATTATTTCATATCCAACAATAACCATTTCTTTAGGAAGTCCCAAGGCCAAATAAAGCATGCTTCCCGTGCCATAATAATCATACTTATTTAAGCTTAGGCTTGGTGAGTCAGAGCCAAAAGAGAGGGGGAAAACCCTGTGATTGCCTGGGGACTTTCATCAGGTTTTGACATCTAACAACTTCTGAGCTCTGCAGGATCAAAGGATTAACTTGTTAACTGCAGATTATTGAAACAGAAGAAAGCGCTCATGCACTTTTTCTTGAATTTCTGCCCTACCCATCTGATGTTGCTACTAAAATGTTTTTAACTGTTCAAGTGCCCTATTTCTACTACATTAAGTCAAACTCCAGTTCAGTATTTTCAGAAAGGGCTTTAATTAGCATGTAAAATCTGTAGTATTACGGAAATGTATTAATTAAAATCCATTTATGAAAGATGTTTTCTGGCAAAAACAAATTACGCTTCTATTTAGTTAACCTCCTCCAACAAAATTATCAGTGAAATATTTTATGATCCTAAAATTAACAAGCTTTAGATTCTGTCAAATAAACAGGACATAGATTGCAGGCAAATGAGCATGGGAATATTTATACATTGGTATCTCAATGAAGTTAGAGTTATTAAAATAAACATTAGTCATCTGAACTTTTTTTGCAAGGTACCAAATGATGTGATAAAAGGGGACATCCTGCTGGAAAGTAGCTCCATGGAGAAAGACCCTGAAGTCCTAGCAGACAGTAAGTTGTCCATGGGACAGCAACGTGCCCTTGTGGCCAAGAGGGCCAATGGGATCCTGGGGCGCATTGAGAAAAGTGTGTCCAGCAGGTCTAGGGAAGTTCCGCTCCCCATCTGCTCTGCCCTGGTGAGACCACACCTGGAATACTGTGTCCAGTTTTGGGCTCCCCAGTTCAAGAGAGGCAGGGACCTACTGGAGAGAGTCCAACGGAGAGCTACAAGGATGATTGAGGGACTTGAACATCTCTCCTGTGAAGAAAGACTGAGAGAACCGGGGCTGTTCAGTCTTGAGAAGACAAGGCTGAGAGGGGACCTTATTAATGTATAGAAATATCTGGGGGGCAGGTGTCAAGAGGAAGGTGCCAGTCTCTTCTCAGTGGTGCCCACCAATAGAACAAGGAATAATGGGTTTAAGTTAGCACATAGGAAGTTCCACCTCAACATGAGGAGAAACTTTTTTACTGTGAGGGTGACAGAGCCCTGGCACAGGCTGCCCAGAGAGGGTGTGGAGTCTCTTTCTCTGGAGACTTTCAAAACCCACCTGGACGCATTCTTGTATGACTTACTGTAGGTGATCCTGCTCTGGCAGGGGGGTTGGACTAGACGATCTCTAGAGGTCCCCAAACATTTTGTGATTCTATCGTTCTATGATGCTCGCTAAGACCCTAGTGCTGATTTTCAGTTTGTGTTCACTTTCACTCCTTTCTCATCACAAGAGCCTGAAAAGACAGGAGGCAATCTGGCTGCTGGCAAAATCAACAATAAAATTCACATCAGTGTTAGCGGGACTACTTCATGATCCTCAGACAACAGAAAGTTTGTAGCCAAGACAAACAATTAAGAATTTATGTCCTCTTAGGACTGACTTGATCAGTCTTTTGCGCAGTGAATACTAGCAATCACTAACGAATGGTGCAGAACAGCCGTGCTCTAGGGCCTTTGATTGGTACAAGGCTCCCTTCTTTCTCCAACTGACTGTATGTGTTATGTGAGCTATTTCAACAGACAGGTCCTAAAAATGCATTTTCTAAATCAAAGGTGTTTTGTTCAAAGTATGATCTCCACTTCATTTAGTTATATGGTTTTGGTTTTGTCAGGGATATTGGAAAAGAGAAGTGTTGCCTGCTAGTTTTACCTCACATTTCACTTCTTTCCTTGAGCAGTGAACAGTGGTATTTTCGGGTTATGAGATCGCATAGTTTCCTATCTCTTTCTGAAGCTGTTCTGTGATCCACTGGTGTGGACTGCTGCAATGCAAAATGGAATGCATGTCCTGTGTACCCTGACAGTTGGGTTACTCAGTTCATACCCAGATCCCACCTCCATTTGCCAGGAACAAATAAATCAACTCCAGCTCTCCTAAGCTTGCCCAACACTGCAGCACTTCACAGCAGAATGCTACAGCTGCTCCCTGGGGCACAGCACAGAGAACAGCAGAGGCAGAAGATATTTTGCAAGAGCACTGGAGAAACTCATACATCTGGTACTTAGGTGATGTCCGGCAAAATGTACTCAGCTCACAGGTGGACTGGAGTCTGACATTTTATCCGTCCTGTTCCAAGTCAGTCATATGGATTATACCCACACCTTGACCCAAGTCCGTGTCTACCTGCCCTGCCTCATCTCCCTCCTATTTCCATAGTAGGTGTTACCTTTACAGAAGGTTTATAAAAACAAATTATTTGGACTCTTATATAATTGACAAAGGTTCAGGGAACCAACTCTTCCTAGAGGTGGAAGACATAAAAGTCATTCTTGGGAGTTTTTTATACTCCAAACTTGAAATCATTAGAAAACTTAAAAAAATGTCAAACATACTTTCTTTCAAAATAATGGACTAAACTTCCTTCAGCTATGTTCACTTCTAACACATAATTGCTTGTCTTCCAGCACTTGAGTTAAAAAAATCAGGTACACTGGTGAAATTGAAGTGCTGCTGGAGCTGCTATCAAAATACTACCTAGAACATGAAGGAAATGTCAGCTTTATGTTGAGCATGCATCTTTGTATTCAGCCATTTAATCTTCTAATAATTTCCAACCAAATTACAGCTAACTCCACTTAGAAAACTTAAAGTACTGATTTCAGTTTAAGGCTAAAGGTAAGAAACATCTTCTGTCAATTTCTTCAGGTTAAACATTTAACTCTGGAAAACTGAATTCCTTTTTAGCCAAGACTTTTTAGCCACATAGTGAAATGCTGCCCTTTACAAGCAAGTTATTTACTTCGTGATCTGTGGCAGAAGGAATTAAAGGAGTATGTCAGCGGCTGCCTGACTCGTTCTGAGAAATGGAAGCTGGATGATGCATGGCAGAAGCAATACACTAATTTTCCAAGGGGACTTGCCTGGCTAGGCACCACTCCAGAAAGTGCTGCACACTATCCTCAGTAGAATATCTGTTTTTCCCCCAAATAAGTTTCCAATTCAACAAAGCATATTTTAAGTGCATTCTGGATTGGGGTCCTTGTAATTAAGTATATGTTTAGGTAGAATCAGTGGGACCAAGTCATTATATGCTTAGAAGGTGGAAGCAGGGCACAACTGAGTAACGTTTAAATGTATAAGGTGATTCTGTTAAAATGTCGCTAAGAGAAAAACATGAAGCAAAAAACGAAATGAGGAGAGAAAAAACTGTAAAGATCTGAGAAACAGTTCCTTCATTGCATTAAACTTATCATGTCCAATTTAAAGCATTAGGGGAAAAATACAAATTCCCATGGCAAAAACCCACTTCTAACATAAGAAAAACATTTTTCATAAGTTTTCCACCATTATGTGCTCATAGACAGAAAGCCAGAATTACATGTGTAAACAGATCTCACAGGTACCGATTGCTCAGCCAGAAATTTAACTAGTGGTCTGATTTGCACAAAATCACAGGTACAAATTTATAAAGCATTTTGGAAAATTTGGCACAGTGGAGCTTTGTGCTTGTCTGCAGTTGCAAGCCCTATGGAAGAAGAACAAGAAGTGGGACACAAGCACGTACACCCTTACAGTTTAGTCTTCTCTTTACATGCCACCCGACATCGCCAAAGGCTTAGTGCATTCTCAGCTACAGCCTACCGCCAGTTTTAATGTAATTGCATTTAAGAGCTAACTTTATTAAGCACGGTTGAGAAAGGAATGCAAGAGGTCTCAAAGGGATAAGCCATGGCTGTGAAGTTTGCCTCCTTTTGATTCACTCCAGACAGCAGCTGAAAATCAGGGCTAGGAAACATGGAAAGGAAATAAAGACAAGGGGGAGAGGAGAATCAGAACAAAGGGATGTGAAAAAAAGAATAAAACTGAAAACTGGAGAGAGAGATTAAAAACAGATGAGGATCCTCATCATCTGAAATCTAATTTATATCTGTCAGAATGATGCAGTCTAACTGGGGAAACAAGAAGTGAAACAAAGAAAAGGAGTATGCAATAAAAATTTTATTACATTAATCATAATAAGCTGCACTTTAAGTCTTGGCCAAAGTGTATTCTTAAATCAAGCTGAGAACGTGAGCAGTTTCAGACTTAAGAGCAAGAGACCCACATGACTGTAATTAACGCAATAAATCATGCTATGGAGCTCTCTACACAGGCTGACAGAGCTTAGCTGATATATTGCTTACTAGAGACTGCAGACCTTTGTTTTATTAAAGTGCCATTGGTAGCGAATCAAAAAGTACCCTTTTCTGTTCTGGGAGAACTATCTGTTAGACTATCTGTCTAATAGGCAACGTGTTACAAGCTCATGCCATTGACTTCTGATAACACACTGTAGCACATGAATCTCAAAGAACTGCATTTCAGTACTTTTTCTCGCAGCCTATCTTAAATTGTCATGTTATTAAGCCTGCACTTTTGCTCTTTTAAATTTTCTGATGGTGATTTCACCCAATCCGACCAATTTGCTTTTACCTTCCCGCACTGTATATTCTCCAGTAAGAGTGAAGCAACCTGTGAAGGGCACGAACTCTTAAAGAGCTCACAGTATAGAGCCTTGTCTATCTAGTTTCAGTGCACACTTTTAAGGTACATATTTCCTTCATCGTCAGAATTTAAGGACCAGCTCTTTAGCAATTCCCCAGAGAGGATGAAGGGCAACATTTAAAGTGAAACAGGTGCTGTGGTGGATCTTTTAACCTGCTTTTCAATTTTGAGCTTATGTTGAAAGTCCTCTCTGTTTTGTGCTCCAGAAAAAATACTGACGATGCTGAACCTCACTTTAATCTTTGCAAACACAACTCTCACCATGTTAGGAAGGGGTGGAAGTTCAAAAATTGAAAGGTTCTACAGGTCTGGGGGAGACTCAACAGCTGGGTAGAGGGCAGACATGAATACATCCCAGTTTGTGGAAAGGCCACAGATCTCGGGCGTTAGGATACTCTGCTAGGCAGCTGCTCAGACAGCCTGGCTGACCAATTGGTGCACACGTTGTTCCAGACCAGCCACAACATGTCCAGGCATCTGCCAGGATGAGGACGAAGAGTCCCAAGAAGCACAGGAGCAGCTGGACACAGAGCACAAGAGTAGACAGCAGATAGGGAACACACATTTGTCAGGAACCATGCTGTTGTTCATGGCAAACCCCATTTATTTCTCTCCCTGAATATATGTTTAAACTTACTTTATCATATTTAATTGAACAGATATTTAATCTTGTTTTGTAGCTCTATCTGAGTAAAGTAGAGCATACACACACATACATACGTCTTTGCTGCTCAGAATATTATTATTTCTCTTCTGCAATTATGTTGTCAAAAATTTCCTGCCAGGATTGTATTGTTATTTCCATAAAAACTCTTCTATGTAGAATAAGAACAATCCATTCCTCTCCTACTGAATGAGCTCATACTAAAACTAATACCAACTAATTCACATAAGAGGTGGCATGGGGTACATTTTAATGGATATAATTATGGATGTGTGTTATACATATGTATGACGACTATTCTACTATGCACTAGCACAATAAACAGTCGGATTTTAACAACTATACAAGACAATGGAAAATGGGACAAGTTATTTGTCAGGCTGTAAGTTTTCTGAGGGCTATCTGAAATCAGGGGAGAGGAAACAGAGGCAAAGAGACCCTTATTTATATATTGAGAGAAAAGAAATGTGGATGTGCGAGCAAAAAGCAAAGCAAAGCAATAACATCCGCATACAGGCATGAATGCTGTCCTATAGTGTCAAGAATAGTTTTCCTGTCTGTAAATTTGTTTTCTTGGATGTACAGCCAGTAAGAGAAAGCAAGTCTCAAACAACTGGCAACACTCCATTTCCCAAGAGTCAATGACAAAAAAAATCCCCATAATCTGGCACATCCACATGACTGAAGGACAGAGTTCACCGCAGTCAGAGGAGTGCATGAAGTTGTGGACAAAATTAAATTATTCCCATGCAAAAACACCCACACTTCTGTGGCTCACGCATACTGCTATCCCTGACCACTCACAGCAGTAAAGCAGAGATTAGGCAGATACCCAGTTAAGACAGAGGTGAGCGCAAAGAGAACACTGAAGCAAGCTATTCAAAGATCAGAGATAAACACCTTTATCTTTCACAGGCTTGATCTTGGGTAACGTATGTACTGATGGAAATAATTCAGTAATACAGCACATTCAGCTTCTGCATGGGGGTGATGTGACCTGTACCAGAATAGCTCAGAATCAATTTTTTTTCCTTCTCTAAATAAAACACAGAAGGCCAGCCTTCTCTCCCCCCGCCCCCTTCACCTCGCCCCCAAGGACAAATCAGCAAGCAATTAAGTACTATTAATCCATAGCTGTATGGTTTCAAGTGATGTTTTAATCATGAAGGCCTAGTTAATGAAAAGGAACAACAGACCACAGTGTCACTGCCAGTCTAAAGATATCCTGAGCTTAATCAAGGGGAACACGCACAGTACTTCTGTGTGTGTATGTGCACTTACTGTTCAATTAAAGTTAATGGGAGTGACACATATATGTTATAAGTAAGATGTGGCCAATGTATAATTAATCACGTAACATAGAACTTCCATCAGACTCAGCAAGGTCTTCAGAACATGCATGCAGCTGTTCCCAGTTCCCAGCTGTTCCCTGTTCCCAGCTCCTATCAGAAGCAGGATTGGGTGGCCACCAAGACCCAAGAACTGCTGCCTCTAACACATCTGTGACATCAGCAGCATCCTGCCATTTTTGTAGGGCAGCACTGCTTGGCTCCAGACAAATGTGGACTCCTCTGGGCAATGAAAATACAGCTCTGCCCACCTGTACCACAGAGGCCACAAGCCACATCTGAGCTGTTCATAAAAAGCAATGTTGAAAGCAGCTTTTGTGTCACCAGACCATGGACTGTCCCAACAAGAAAGATCCATCAGGGACAGTAGGCATTTCAGTTTCTCTCTACTGAGGCTCTGATTTAATGGTTTGGTTCAACACTTCCTGCAAATAGCAGGGGCATATGCTTCATTTAAACATACTCTATCAACAAAAGACGGATTTTGGCATGTTTCACTGTATCCAGGATCTGGATGTTTTAGGAAGTGCTGCTCTGTGCTGTGCCAGCCATGACGAAGTATCTACCATCACACTTCTGTCTTTTCTGGAAAAAATCAAACAAGAATTTTTGCATTCAAAAAATTGTTATCTTGCTTAGGTAGAAAACACACTTGGACATTTTTACTGATCTATTTCATGCTCAAGCATGTTCTAGGTTCACTGCAAGCTCATAAAGATGACATGACAGAACAAGACTGACTAAGATGAATATAATTTATGCATGAGCTAAATGGGAGAAATGAGAAGTCACTGTGTGCTGGCTTCACAGAACAGCTTATGCAAAACTGGCATGTTCCCATCATGGAGACAGGTGAACACAGTTCTTCCCAAGGTTTGCTGCTGCTATTAAAAACTTATAAATTGAATACATATATGAAATAGTTCTGTAGATACATTTAGGGAACTATCAGCCTCATCCAAAGTGGAAAAACACTCTCAGAAAGCATCCTGACCTAAAACACCAAGTCCCTTCCATTCCATGACCCCATCCAAAGTGCGAAAGAAAAATGTATGTACGAGGTCTTTCTAGGGTAAGTATCTCTCTTGGCTGCTGTACTGCATCTCCTCTGCAGACCCCAATCTGATCCAGCCTTGCCTCTCTTTTCTTACTTACAGACTCACAAATCATGAGATGAAAATAGCTCCAAAATTAAACAGAGCAATTGCAAAGACCACACAAAGAAAAGAGATCTCTGATCAAAACCACTATGTTAAATAATCTTCGATTTCCTAAAAATAAAGTGACGTTCAGTAGAGACTTGTCCAGTTTCCTTTGTTGTTTCCATATGCTTTCAGGACAGCTGGAACCAGCTGAGGCCTTACTTTCTTCCTTTATATACTAGTATCACAAAACACGGCACTTTCCACAGAACAGGAGTCTAAGATGCCTTTAGTGAAAGGGAGAGCACAGCACCTAGATCATGTTGGTCTTGCAAAAATGACTGCTTTCTAATTCTCACTTGCGCTTCTTATTTTTTGCTTTTCTGCCTTTCATGTTGGGGTAATGTGGAAGACGGTACATTTCTAAGTTTGAAATGAGCAGTGATGCTCCAGAACACAACCACTCAAGTGGGCAGTTTCTCTTCACTAAAAGTATGTATTTAAGTGAAGTGTCAATAATTTTCAGTGATGCGATTCCTCTATTCAGAACCCCAGGGAATATTCCCAACTGTTTGGCTGCTGAATTTGGCATGCTTTACAGACTTAATCCTTAAAAAACTGCTGGGGCCTGACTGCAATAGATCTTTCTGAGAGTAAGGATTCAACTCTCTCCTAGCTACAGGTAAGCAGCTTCCATAGACTCCATGGAAACTACCATTCCTCACCTGTTACAGAGGATTAATAGGCTTATGCAGCTTTTATTCCAGAAATACAACTGAAAGCCCATCCCCAAATGTCTCCCACATCAACCTACTTTCAGTGTAAATACTCATGAATAGTTTCCTCCAAAATGTACATATATATATATTCAGTAATGCTGCTGCCAGGAGATATGTCTGCATGCTGCAGGTAGTTCCACTCGGAGGACAATCATGGTGCACAGGGAAAACATGCCTTGACATAAAAACCCCCAGCAGCCTAATCTCTTGTGTGCATAACTGCTTTGATAAATATTTAACATTTAGGACAGCAAACAAATTGCCCTCTACATAACCACGACTGGTATTCCGGGTTCCAGAGAAGATGTCATGAGCCTTCTGCATCTGGAAGGAATTTCAACTAAAGAATATACATGTGGAATTCTTAAATAATGATAAATACCTTTTTTTAAGTACAATGAAAATCTAAAGGTGTTGGAATATTTGATGAATCTTCATTTCAGTGTTCTCCTGCAGGAATTAGTAAGTTGATAAATGCCTCTTGTAGGAGCAACTTCATAAAATATACTCTTATATTAGGATTATTAGTAATATGGTTTCATTTTTTAAAAGTTTGATTATCATGAAGTGTACCCTGATGATGTTCAAGGCCAGGTTAGACAGGGTCTTGAGCAGCTTCGTCTAGTTGAAGATTGGAACGAGATAATCTTTAAGGTTCCTTTCAATCCAAACTATTCTATGATTCTATGATACAAGCAAACAGATGATTATTTTGCCAAAGCTGAAATATTGTAATGATAAGTTATATCAGCCTCATTAGCAGAATTACAAGAATAAAGCCCCCAAAACATTAGTTTATAATTTAACAGCATTTGAACAGATAACTGAAGGCTGAAGTGAGCTGACAGTTCCATGCTGCAAGATCAGAAGGCAGCAGCAGTGCAGGAGGTGGTTAATCAACTCACTAGCTTCCTTTCTCTGATAATTAAAACTATAATGATCTAAATTTATTCTTCTAAATAAACCAGGCTCTCGCAGCTTAAAGGGAAAAAAAAAAGTGCTATTTTTTTTTAATTATGTATCTCAGTACTTCTTATTTTTAGTTCAGCTACTGGAACAAGAATAGATACCAATTATGGGACCTAAACAGTCACCAATAGACTCTGAACTCTTACTCCAACACACCGAGGAAGAAGACTGTCTCACCCCTGCATATGTTTAATTGTTCTCTTGACCACATTCAGCAGCGTATGTCCCTGCAGGCAGATGTCGGCAGTCACTTGAGCCAAAAATCATCAATTTTTATATGTAAGTTACAGAGACGGATCAGCAATTATCTGAGTGTTCTTGGAAGAGCTTAAGTAAAGTTTTGTAACTTTCTTTTGACATGATTATTTGCCTTGTGTTACATTCACTCTTGGTACAGTTCCAAGGGACTTGGAAGAATTACAGCAGGGATTAATTTGGCCTTTCTCTATGTATGGCTGATGCTTTATATACCTCTGAAAAAAAGGCATTATTTTCCCTTGCTTGCACTTCCTTGGAATGTTCTAGCTGAAAGTTTTTAATTTTTTTTTCAGTGTAAACAGTGATGTAAGAGTTTAAGCTAAACCTAGTCAAAAAGTGGAAATTCAAGAGGTGTGGAAGACTTCCTTCTCCTCTAAGTCTTGTAATATCTTGATGCTCATCTAATAGCTTCTAATTAATGATTCTTATGATCACACAAGGATGTCAGTGCCCACTCAATTTCAACCCATACAATTGTGGGGAGAGTGTTTGGGGGATGGGGAGGTGGTGTGTGGGTGTGGAAAGGGAGACATCCTTGCCCCTCTGATTGCAGAAAAATACTTAAAAATATTCCACCTAAAAGCTCTACAGCAGCATCAGACAACCCCCAGATGCACTGAATCTTATAGCAATCATGTTCAGACAGAGACATTATATGAACACTTGGAACCCAAAAGGGTTGTCCACACGGAGAGCACAAGAGTCAAGCCACGTTAAGTGCCACTGCTTGCACCCTCTTGTGATGAGAGCACAGGACCACAACTATGTCTTCGTCGAAGTCACCAGGCTAAGCTGATCACCAGGCACTGATCTGGGATCCTGACATATCAGCTGCAAAAAAGAATGGGGAGGAACTCAGAGCGGAGACGTGAGAGTCAGTAAGGCTGTGCCCTCAGCGCAGACCAGGGCACCATCCATCTCGGCACACATTCAACTGCCGATACTGTTAGACCACCGTGGCAGAAGGACAGCGTGCAGCATGCTAACAAAGCAGTGGTGCTTGGGAACAAGCCATTTCCCTTCCAAACTCTGCCTGTAGATGTAAAACACCACCTAGCAGCAAAGTGAGTTCAGCGATGGATACACATGTTGATGGCACCATGATGGTACCCACAGAATAGGATTCGTCACATCTTTGACACTTTTTTTTAGTGTATCCTCATGGAACTCTGCTCCCATCTTCGTGGTGTTGGACTAGTACTGGAACATAAATGTCTTGCTGCACTGTCTTGTTAAGCACATCTTCACCCTCAGGCTTCAGGTAGAAAGTGAGTGTTGTTCATGAATACCTCAGCAATTCTGCTTACAAAGTCCTACCTCTCTGAGAATCAAAACTTCCATTCCTACACAATAAGCTCTATCCTCCTCTGAGTCGTCTTTCTCCATACCCTTCTACAATAACACCAAATCTTTTCCATTCATGGTTTGAGATATCCAAGTATCACTATTTTCTCTAGGCTGCATGTAATGCAACTTTAGAGCGTC
>NW_009709767.1:66402-72319 GCF_000703405.1 Apaloderma vittatum
TGTTTCTTACTCACCTTTGATCTTCACTGATGTGACCTACTTTGTCCTTGTTTGTTATTGGACACAAAAACCAGACCAAATATTATCAAAAGGAAAAGACAAAAGAGGCTGTTTGGGAAGGAGAAATTGCAGAAATTCCCTGCTCTCCCACACTGCAAAAACCTCTCTCCTATCAGAGGTAGGTCTTTAGCGGACAAATGCATGAATGTTTGCCTTTAGCTTTTCTTGGACAAAAACAAGAACAGTTTCTGGTCCTGTGTGGCAAACTGGTAAGTGCCAAATGGAATCACAGAATCATAGAATCACAGAATCATAGAATGGCCTAGGCTGGATGGGACCTTAGAGATCATCTAGTCCAACCTCCCTGTCACCGGCAGGGACGCCTCTCAACTAGATCAGGATACTCCAGGCTCCATCCAACTTGGCCTTGAACCCCTCCAGGGAGGGGGCAGCCACAACATCTCTGGGCAATTTATTCCAAAGTCTTGCCACCCTTGTACTGAAGAACTTCTTCCTAAGACCCAGCCTAAATCTATTCTCCTTAAACTTAACCCCATTTCCCCTTGCCCTACCACTGGACACTCTGAATGTGGTAGGAGGATCTGATAAAGCTATGCAGGAAACACATGCCTGAAGCAGCCTTGGCCCTAATATGTATGAGGAAAGGAGTCCTGCGAAGGCAGGATGGCCTTGTCTCCTAGCGAATCTCCTAAGAAGACAGGGCAATCATACATGCCAGTGGGGATTATTGTAAACAATGAAGTGCCTTGATCCCCTCCCTGGCATACTGCATATCTGCATGTGGAAAAGTGTATATAAACTGAGGTGGGATAAAGGAAAAAGTTAAGACAGAGAAGAAGCAAGACACAGAAGCATGTAGACAAAGACAAGAAGGGCAGGAGGAGAAGAAGTAAAGATAATGGCATCCTTGAACTCTCGTTGGTGGGATCAATGCAGGAACCCAGACTGGTGATCTCTGTCTCTTATCTCCCTCTCCCCTCCCCCACCCCCCTTTCCCTTTCCTCTTTCTCACTAAGTAATGCAAGGCCTCTCATACTGCTTGCTTAGTTTATACTTAGTTTCCTTCTTGTAATCATGATATAATACTGCCTGTTATAAGTTGTTATATGTCCTTCCTCCCTGTTATCATTAATTTGCTGGTGTGTGGTACCTAGTATTTTTCCTGATTATCATTGTCATATGATATACTGCCTGCCCTAATGTGTCATGTAACTAAACCCAATTATTTTGAGTCCAATCTACACGTTGTGAGAAATTAATACATGTTTGTGTATGGACCTTAAGACTTGTCTCACCATTGTCCATTCTGTTGGGGAATTAGAAATTCAAGTCACTTGTCCTCCCCTCCTGGGTGGGATGTGACAAGGTCTTCAGATTTTTTCCACAAGAACAAAAATGACTAAACAGTGCCTAGAAATATTCTTGCAGGTTTTGCTAATAAAGTGGTAAAGAACAATCTGAAAAACCACAGATGAATGTCCACTTCTTAGGCTGTATTTTAACCAAAATAACTCAGTATATTCCACAATGCTTAGATGGAAACCTGAATCCAACAGAAATCACTGTTTAATCTCAATGAATCTTCACTGAGATGTCAATATTTGAAACAGAAACTAGCATTTAAGTATATGTCCTAGGTTTAGCTAAAAACCCAGTTCTGTTTAGTGATTTTTACTTTCCAGCACAGTCTCTTCTAAAAGGCTGCACTTTCTGAAGTTAGCAGCATGTTTTTGCAGACAGTGTGTGCTGCTGGCAGTGATAACACCTGATGTTTACAGTCACTGCCTGGGACTGGGATACAGAAAGGCTCTTGCTGATACTTATTCCTGTAGTGACCAAGGCCACTGCTGGCTCTTGTGTGCCACGCTGGGGGTGCCGGGTAGTAAAGGGGGGTCACGAGGAAGTAAAAGGTGGCACCTCCGGGGGGTAATAGACAGGACAGGTGACCAACGAGAGTATTCTATCCCATATACGTCATATTTAGTATAAATTGAGTGATCATGAGAGTTTTGGCCCTTCCTTCTTCTTTCTCCTTGTCTGCAATGGCCGGTGTCCTTGGAGGACTCCATCTGACCTCCTGCTTTTGATCCGGATCCTGAGTTCCCGAATCCAGCTCCCTGTATCCAGCTCCCGCCGCCGCTGAGCCTAGGGCTGCCCCAGTGCCTCCTGCTCTGCAGCACCAGAGGGGATTGATATCGGGGGAGGGAGTCGGGTTTGATATCGGGCTACTATCTATAGTTGTATATAGTTCTTTGCTTTTATCATTCCACTATTATTTCTATTATTGTTTCAATAAAGCTGTTCTAGCTTTTTTTTTCTTCTCTAACCCGTAAGTCTCTCTGCCTCATTCCCTTTTCCCTTCCCACTTAGGGGCGGCGAGAGGAGGTTAGAGAGCGTCTGTCTGTGTTAGTGGCCGGCCCAGCCCTAACCCACAACAGTATAATGTATCTTAAACTGGCCTAAGCTAACACATATCATCAAGATTTTTGATTTCATGGACGATCCCAAGCTTTCATGACCTATAAGATCACCATGCATAGAAAATATCAGCTGTATCCGATACAACTTAGGGGCGGCGAGAGGAGGTTAGAGAGCGTCTGTCTGTGTTAGTGGCCGGCCCAGCCCTAACCCACAACAGTATAATGTATCTTAAACTGGCCTAAGCTAACACATATCATCAAGATTTTTGATTTCATGGACGATCCCAAGCTTTCATGACCTATAAGATCACCATGCATAGAAAATATCAGCTGTATCCGATACAAATGCGAGGATATGTGACTTACTTCGAAACTCACTAATTCTGGCTGGCTGGATCACATCCTTTAATCATTACTTATCAGTTAAGGCCTTAGTCCTGCAAAGACCTCGTAAGCATATAATCAGAAGCAAGGCATCACATCTTATTTTAAAAACAAGCAACAATTTGTAGGGGACAAGGCTGAATTTAATTTCTCTGCTTACTTTCAACCGTACCTTTGTTGGTTTGTCAAGCATCCATTGAGTGTATAAACTAACAAAAGCTCTAGAGTCCTTAGTATAATTATTTTTTTTATGCATGAATTATTCTTGTTTCTGTCTGTTCTGGGCAGAATTATTTTTACGTAAGATAGATAAACCTCCTCCTGTAGTTCAATGTTGCTCAAATTTCATACATCATGCACCACTTGTAGCACATTGCTACATCCTCCTCTAGTCTTTAATCATCCTACTCTAGTCTTTAATCAGACCTTCACATTTTATCTACAAGAATCTGCTGTATAACTATGCATCTGCAATAAATTCACTTGCCAACACTGACCAATTTTCTGCAACTTGAAGATTTATTAATGCCAGCCCTTCTTTCCTAAAGGAGCAGGCTCTACAGAAATCAGAAACTTTGTTGATGCAAGTATCAAGTTTTACTCTTGTGTCAATCATTTTACCCTAGATAAAATACAGCTACTTCTGAGTACAGTAACAGCATACTACAAGACTATACCAGGCTGAGGAGAGGAGCTACATAACACTTTTTGAGAACAACATACAAAATTTAAGAATTAAACAATTGACTGAACTGTAATTTGGACAGCACACTGAGATACAACATGGATGTCTATGCAAGATGCGCTAGGAGGTTCTGAGGACTGATTCATGCAGTGGATGGAAATCCAGATGCAACCTCACTTTCTCCTCACAGTGAGGCACTAGACATGGACCAACCTTGCTCTCATTTTCACAAATGTGAAAATGTGGTACTGCATCCATTCTTGTAAGGTTTAAAGCTAAGCAGTATAACTGGTGGCCTTGTTTGGCTTCTGAGGACCTAGAAAAAGCAGTTTGAAAGGGTTTTTTTGAAGGAATCACTTTGCCACATAACACACAGCTACATGGACAAATTCTGTCTAGGCTTGTATTTCATTGCCCCAGCTTGCAAGCCTGAGACTGAGCAAGTTGCAGGGGCAGATTGGTAGAAGTCAGCTCTAGTATATACAGTAGTATAAACTGAGGAATGCAGAATAAGTAGGTTGGCTGCGCCATTTGGATTGACAGTAGGCTTCTCGTACCTTCCATATTTAGCTGAGCAGAGTTAGTTCTAAAACCAGATGGAGTTTTCATAGAATCATAGAATCATAGAACAGTTCAGGTTGGAAAAGACCCTTGGGATCATCGAGTCCAACCATTAACTCTACACTACAAGTTCACCCCTAAACCATATCACCCAACACCACGTCTAAGCGACACTTGAACACATCCAGGGATGGCGACTCAACCACCTCCCTGGGCAGTCTGTTCCAGTGTCTGACCACTCTGTCCGTGAAGAATTTCTTCCTAATGTCCAGCCTAAACTTGCCCTGTTGCAACTTGCAACCATTCCCCCTGGTTCTGTCCCTAATTACCTGTGAGAAGAGACCAGCACCAACCTCTCTACAATGTCCTTTTAAGTAATTGTAGAGCATGATGAGATCCCCCTCAGCCTCCTCTTCGCAAGGGAATTTCCACAAGGGATGTTACATGACAGGACTACTGCAAAGCAACATATCAAAGACGTAGACATACAAAAATGGGTCCCAAAAAAGAATTTGCTTTCCTGTAACTAAGACAATTATCATTCTTTGTAATTCCCAATGCCAGGTATTGAACTTTGAGCATTTTACGCAGGCTCTTGCCAATTAATAGGTTTACTAACGTTCAATCAGGTTTCAGGGTGTGCAGACTGAGGTATCATCCAGGCTGTTCAAGTCACTGTTTTTAGTGCCTATAGCAGCTGCCATAGTGACTGCATATTGTCAATTCTTTTTCCCTCCACTGTTTAGCTCTGCTCTGTCTGAGCAGACACTCCTAGGCTGAACCAGGAAGGGAGCACATGGAGAACTTGCTCCTGTCCTCACCTCTTCCTGGGATGGCACCACTCATCAGCTATAAGGGTAAAGCCAGCACTGTCTGTGCTCAGGTCCAGAGGGAGCTGTCAAGTCTGCTCAAGATTTCCTCCCCCTCCAGAAGACCTACAGCCAACACTGAGTTATTCTGCACACGGGATAACCATTCAGCAGAAGTACGCTGTTATAACATGTTCGTTATCCAATAACGTTGATCTGTTTCTGCCAATTCTTGGTGCTTTGGCTGCAGTGAGAGATGAAAAAAATAGATGACATGGGATATAAGAACTTCCACTGAGAACAGAGGAAAAATATTTTTTTTCTTTAGGATTAAAGTGTTACGAGTTTCATGGTTAAAGTTGCGGTTACTCTCATCCCTGCGGGCTGCTAATTTACAGGTCAGTGAAACTGGTTAATAAAGATTTATAGAAGTGAAAACCTCTCTCCAGGTACTCTTCTTGTGTCCCCCCTTGCTTCTCCATGTCAAACATCACTCTTCTGACAGGGTGAAGGCAACATCCCCCCCCCAACTCTAGGCTACATCGGCTAACACCACAAAAAAAAAAAGAGTCCATGGCCAGGTTTCATGTCCTCCCCAACCTGTGCACACAGTGAGCTGGCTGCACACCCTTCCCCATGACACAATCCTCAAAATGGACCTATAAACCTGTCCTAAAAGAGCACTTTCCCTGGGGCAGCAGTACCTTTCCCAAGAGGGTTGCTCCTGGCCTTTGCTTGGTTGAGGTTTTCCTCTTCCAAGCAGGGGGAATCTATCTCCCAACTAACAAGCCAGCAGGACCAGGGCACCCTCATGCAATGCACCTCCTCCCTGGCCACCCCCTCACCAAGCCACACCTCGGGGCCTACCCCCAAAATGCCACTGCTCCTCAACTCCACCCAGCATCCTACCTGGCATTGACTGTGCCGCTGCCTCAGGGGTGATGGCGGGGGCAGCGTGGGGCTGCTGCTGGCTGGAGCTGACCTCAGGCTCAGCACTCACCGAGGGCGAGCTGGCCGTCTCACCACCCAGGGCCAGC
>NW_009709768.1:0-48593 GCF_000703405.1 Apaloderma vittatum
TTATTATTATTACACAGGTAGATGCACACACATTTTAGTTTCAGAGGATTCCATTGCTGGATTACTAATGAAACACAGTCATTTTTGTGGGAGTGCAGCATCTTACAAATCACTATATGATAAACAGATACTGATTTTTTCTCACTGCAAGCAATAATATAAAACAAAAACAAATATAAAAAAATCTAGGCTACATAATTGAAGTTAGTCTTCATTATTCTGACATTAGCTAGCCTCAGGCTTTAGAATCTGCTCAATTGTAATGAATCGTTAAGATTTTAGTTTGACCAAGGAGAATATAACACCTCATTGTACTTTGTTGTTTGCAAGATTTTAACAAAATAACATCTGTTCTCTTAGATTGTGAATGATTTAATTTTTAAACAGTTGTTCCCAACCTTTAATTTTCTGCAAAACAACCACATAAATTATTAATTCATCTGTATTTCCTCAAGGCGAGCTAGACTTAAGGTCCTTCATAAATATTTAAGTATTCTGCTGCAAAATAAACAAAAACTTTCACTTAACTTTTAATTGCAGGTCCCAACAACCAACAACAGCATCGTCAATAACAGCAAAGAGAAAATTTTCAGGTACAAATAGATTTTGTGAAAGGATCCAACCTCTTTATACTTGTGGAAATTCAATGTGCTTTGTTCCAAGTCTGCAAAACGTGCATTTCATTAGAAAAAAAAAAAAACTGGAAAAAAAAGGGCTGATGTTCAACCATAATCCTGTCCTGACTTGAAAAGCTCCCTACTGGTTCCCAGGAGCATGAAGTGCAACACACATGTACACCTGTGTAGAGGTTTTCTCGAGGACGACGTCTGTCAGTGTTAATACAGTGTACTCTCCAGGCCCAGATCTGAGTTGCTGTTTAATTCTGGCACTGGATCTAAGAAGCAAAGGTGGTCTCAAGCTTCAAGTCTAGCTTAATGTAACTCCAGCTGCCAGCTTCTTCCCTTTCCCCAAAGGAGTTCTTCTAATAACTATGGATCACTGCATTTGTTGTAACACACCCCCTCACCAGAACAGTCCTCACCTGATAGATAAAACAGCTGTGAACCCTTTGGAGTGGTGCAGAGATCCTGCAAAATTCAGATCTGGGTCCTGTGAATGAAGACAAATTTAATTCTATTCTTTCTTTATATGTATTATCTTTTTACAAAAAGTGTTATTTGCTGTAAAATTTGTCAGAATTTTCCCCCATATTGCATGTGAGAATATTTCAGAAACATGTTTCAATATTTTCATGGTTCAGCATTGCTTTGAGACAGATATTGCATTTTGAAAATGTGTATTAGTTGGATTTCTGTGTTTAGGCATAAAAACAGTGTTTAGAAACTCTTCTTTTTACCCCTTAAGATCAAAGAATTGATTCTGAAAGTTCAGGTCACACCTCACTTCACTTAAGAAATTTTTTTTTTGAGACAGTAACTAAATGTTTCAGTCATTGTTCCAAAGGAAAAAAAAGGAAAAGATTTTGCCATAAAATAAATAAAACCCACACAGTGTCAGCATTTTTAGTTTTCCTCTAGAAATGTAATAAAGTTATTTCCCTAAAAGGTAAAACCTGATAAAAGTCTGGCCCTGTGTAAAAGCAGAGAAATCAAAATACTCTGTGCAGTATGGGAGAGCTTTAGGTGTAATTACAATTGCTACTTTTACACTTTGTTTTCTTTTGCAGTCCCATGCAGAGCATTTTGGTCATTGTCCCTCACACATATGGACTCATCAGGTCTGACCATGTTCTCATCTTTCTAGTGCTGTCCGGAACTAGTTCCAAGACAGCACACAGAACACAGGGATGTGAGAGTGGAGTAAAGGAGATTTAAAACATGCCCATGATAGTATTCCTCCTGCCTCACCATATGGATATTGATTTCTCTCCCTCAGGCTGAATATAATTGCCTGCTCTAATTTAACATTGATCTCCCCACCCAAGTTTCTTAAAGCGCTGCACAGGCATCAATTAAATTGTTCCTAATACCACCTTTGTGAAGTAGGATAGCTATAATTATTCACACTTAGAAGATGGTGAGGGGTGAAAAGTGATTCCTCCCAAGCTATGCAGTGAAACAAGTCAGGATTAAAGCACAAGACAATTACACCATGCCATGTGCCCATTACCAGATCATTTGGAGTTTTCCTAAAGGCAAAATATTTACTCATATGATGAATTGGGATTCCAGTGAAGCATACATGGTTAGATAATGAGCATACCATGGATGCTGCTGTTAATATCAGATCCAGCTATTCCCTTGATTTCATTCCTTTCTGGGATTTTCCACTGTCTTACTTTTTTGTCTTTTTCTTCTACCCACTCTGCTTAAAATGTAAGAGGCTTTTATTTCATGTTCTTCAGCTCTTGGCACTTGATTGTTGGCTTGTTCTTTGATAAGAACTTTTATGCATTATCACATGCAAGGAATAGCACTTCTTGCTGCTGAGGATGACAAAGGTGGTTTTGCTGCTCTGCTTTTTAGTGTAATTTTATTTAGTAGTTCAAGAGAAATCATTTAGGGTTGTAAAGAGGAGAAACAAATACAAAATATTTTGTATACATATCCACAAAATCAGAAAAATTACAAGTTCTAACTTACTTACTGGGAAAGCCTGATGCTTAACCAATACGTGTATAGAGAATTCTTTGAATCAGATAGTAGCAATAAACCAAAGTCTGACTGGATAGCAGATTGAATTTAGTCATCTTCTCAGTGCAATATATGACTGGTACTCAATGAAGAGAAAAGCACAAATAAAACTCCCAGCTAGCACACTATTTGCAAGGCTTGTAACATGAGAAAGAGCAAACATTTACAGATATGTTCAAATGTAAGGTGGACATGACCTTTAACATGATGATTCTAGCTTTATCTGAGAGAAAAAGAAAATCATATTGATATTGGAAAGCTGTACGATATGCACAAACTGTAATTATCAGCTATGCTATGCTACCTAATGCTTACAAAGACAAACCACAAGAAAGTCAGTAATACAGTGCTCATTATTTGACCTCATTTTGCTATGCCGTTTGACTTAAACAATATAAGTCTTTGCATTTTTGGCCAAGAATTTTCTATTTCAAAGAATCCCCTTGGGGCTGCACTTAGCGCCCTGGATGAGCTTTAAACGTGGTTATAATATGATCCAAGTTGCTTTAGGCTTCACTGTTAACTCTAGGAAATTAGGAATGTGGAGTATAAACTCCTTAGGCTGTTTCTTCTGAAGCATACATTTTTCAGCATAGGAGATGCAGGAGAGGTTAATGAATTCACTCTTACTGCCTGATGAAGCAAAATTATGGAAATTAGGCAGCATTTCCCTGCTCTGTTCTTACAAATATGCAACACATGAAAAAAAATGGTGTGGTGTTCTTTTAATTTCTTTCGTGTGATTTTTTTTATTTTTATTTTTTTCTTAGTAGGTCGTAACCACATAGAATTCTTCCAAGATACTTTAGGATGATGAGATATTTGTGCCTTGCTGAGGCCTTCCATGAAAGTAATGACATGCAAAGATTCAAAGAGATCCAGGCCAAAAATTTTGACTGCCTCCTCTGTATTCACAAAAACGTGCTCTCTGTACTTCTCTATCTATATAATGATATATTCTACTGTTAAAAGTTTGAACTCTAATCCTTCCAAGTGCTGGGCCTCTGGGGCAAACTACCCCACTTGCCTAACGTTACTCTACATGTACAACCTGACAAAACTGCATCACGCCAGAAATATAATTATTTTTATATGCTTACAGACATTACAACATAGGGAATCATGTGTGACATTAAACACAGAAAATATAAGCCTCTCACATTTACTGTTAGCATTTACTGCATTGTAAGCTCTTCTGGAAGCACATCTGAGTCCCAAGTTGCACAATTATCGCAAAGCTCCAGCATAAAGCACTTCTTAGTGAAGTCATTTCTAAGAGCAGGTGCTTCTTCTCCATGGGTCCAGCATCATCCCAAAGAGAAGCTTTTCCACCACACTCCGACTTCGTTTTCTGTGTGAAACACTACCTGTTCCCTTCTACAGGCAACTAGAGATAGTACTGCTCTTACACAGCTGCTGCTGTCCCTCCTACTCTGAAATCTATGATGCAGGTGGCTTCTAAGGTAAGAAAAGTAAAAGAGTCAATATTTTACACAGATTTGTTATATGGAAATATTACTTCTGTTGTCATTTTTTTTTTCTCCTCAAGTAACAGTGAGGTTTGGGAATATGCATTATCAGTGCTCAAATAGCACATTTTGTTTACATATTATTCAAAGAGGAATCTGTGCCTGCAAATGCAATTAAGTAAGAAATGGAGATAATTGCTATTGTTAATTCTCCATTTGTGAAATGAAAAGGGGAGCTTTCACTTATATATGTATATCATACAGACAAAGGGACTAACGAGTAACTAAAATGTAGCAAGTACTTTGTGGAAATAGCAGCAAACAATCTTCAGTTTTATGGTGTTGTCCAGGAGACAAGGCAGATAATAGATTTCTCTGATAGAAGTTTCTCAGCCAAAGAAAAGCGTTTAATAGCAGCAATACCTGAAGCCCATACTGTGCAACTTTAAGAATCACCTAAGCTGGGGAACAGTTGGATGTATTCGTAGGGGCTTTTTGATAACCCTAGGACATAATGTCTGCTCTAATCATTTACAAGAAATAGGAATGCTTTTCATATTCATGACCTGCTAATGCATTTTAACTGGGGAAAGCAAGGTACTTATCAAGATAACATTGACAGGTTACAGAGCAACTTGGAACAGTACAGGATAGAAATTTTCAGCTAGTGGGTGGCAAGAGAAAATGGGATAATGCTGACTGTTGTAAACTGATACATCTCCAATTACAGCCTCCTGGTTGTACAAAATAGGACATTGGGAGAGACTTGGACTGCTAATGCTTATAATTCTTATTCCCCCGCCATTGGAGTTCCTTGATTTTCTTTATGGTATCTTTTCTCATTGAACGTAACCATTCTTTGTGCAGCAATGTTCAGGTTTACTTTGAGATGAAACAAATGAGAATAAGTCTTTTCTTTATCTGCTTACACAAGAACAATCGTTAGACTGTGAATCATGTGGCCCCGAGTAATCTGTTTAAATGAAGACAGGTATTTTTCAGGCATCCTGAGTCATGGTTTCTTTTTATATAATTTTCCCTTTGTCACATTTCATTTTACCTTCTCCATGACCTGAATAAGCTAAAAGTAACTCAAGGTGATGCATCATTCTTAGTTTGTTAGCTAAGTTTAAAGTAAGTTCTCTTTCTTATACCTTTTTACCACCAAACAAAAGAGGAATCGCAGCTAGACTTAGATCCAAGGGTTTTTTATGGTCTCAGTTTTTTTTTTGGAGAGGAGGTGATTATCTGGATATCTGGTGAGTCAGAAACTCGACACCTCATCCCCCCCCTTCTTTGTCATTTATTGAAATAATAACATTTACAGTTCTTTTGGTTTGATGTGAACTACAGTAGCTCATGGATACTTGAGAAAACAGGTGAACTTGATCCTTCACATTTTCTTATATGTCTCTAAATCGACACTGTCACAGTACTATGACTTTGGCAACAAAATAGGAAGCATCAAATTTAAAGTTGCTTTTAACTTCATACACACACATGCACATCACACGTGAACTATAAATACACAGAATTCTCTTGAAAGAGAGATATATATGATTGCCAGTTTTAATCGCCTCTCAGTAAACCAAAGTTGTTTAAAAAATCCTCTGTATTGTCTATAATGTATGGGGTTTGCTGCAATTTGTATTAAGTGTGAGTTAATCTCTCACAAAACAATGTTTTACCAAGTCTCAAGGTTGGCTGTAGGACACACCGTTTTAGCGAATATCACACGGGAGATCAGTTATTTCCCATTGTGATTCCCAATTGGCATCTTGCAGTGAGCTTGTTTACTGCTCTGCAGCAGAATGGATTGTCTGTCATTAAGTATAAAAAAGCTGCATAAAATAGTGTTAAGTCTCTGGCTTAAGGTGACAAATTCCAGGGAAGTCTAAATTAAATATGAAGTATGAGAACAGCACTTGTTATGTGCAGTAATATTGCCTTGGAATGGGAGAGAAAGACAGGGCACGCAATAGATTTTATCTAGCCATTACCATAACAGTCTTTTACTTATATTCAGACTAGCAAGAGATTTTAAAAGGTCCTTGTTTTTTCTTTTCAGATTTGAACAAAACAGTGAAAGTGGGCCATTACTTGTAGGCCAGGTTTTGATCCAATTACAGTTTGAAATCACTGAGTTATAAGAAGAATAGTATTTCTAATGGAGATGTTGACTGAGCAACCAAGCAGTGCATATGTAATAGCGGCAAGATGATACAATCAGTTCTTCAGGAGAAGAGCAAACCCTCTTGACTTGAGGGATATTGGATTAAATGATTTAGATCCACAAGTAATATTAAAAATCCAGTATAATGAAACTCTTGCTTGCTCTATGTCAACTGAATCCTTAAAGACATCCAGTGAGATAAATATCATTTAGACATAAAATTTAGCAGCAAGCATGCCAAAACAAATGCAAAAAAAGGTGTGTGTTCTGGTTGCTGAGACAAGATGCAAATATAAGGATAGATAGAGGGATGAGAGGGGAAAAAGTACTCTTCCAGAAGGGTGACTATAGAGCAGAAGAAATCAAAAGAAGGTGGACATATCTATAAAACAAAATAGGAAAAAAAATCCCAAAAAATAGCTAAGTAATTAAGAGGGGGAACAAAGAAGAGTAGTGTTTGTTGGATAAACTACACACCTTGGGGAAGAATTAAAAAAAATAAAATAAAATTTATTATAAATTTTGGTATTCACTTGTACAGAGAACATAAAATGAAGAATAAATTCAAGGTGATTCAGATCCATCCAAACTTGGGTTTGCAGCAGGATGAAGTTAAAAAAACAATGCTTATCCCATCAGTCACATCTCCTCTCAGCAGTGTTTCCAGGCATATAGAAGCCTGTGTTGGTCAGAAGACAAATTCCTGAGCAGCCTAGATGAGGGAAAGAATAATCTTTGAGCTCTCATGCAACTGAAAACAAATGTGTGCTGTTATATTAAACTCAAGCATATATAGGTTGAAAAGGAGGATGTGCAGATATTTCTACTGGTTGCTATTCTAGTCTCATGAAATCACCTGGCATGGATGACAAATCAGGAGAGTCGTTTAGACTTTGTGTATGGACAGTAGAAAAAAATAGTACCTCCAGGCCACTAGTGTTCTAATTTATTTGCGGAAATGTCTTTCTCTGGTGGCAACTATGCCCCTAAAATAGACATAATTGTCAATGTAAGGTGAAGGGATTTGAATCTGTGCTCTAAATTTAGCTAATTGTCCTTGTTCTGTGTCACCAGGTTTATTCAGTACCTCAGTAATAGTAAAATTTTCTCTATATAGGGATGCTTCTCAATAAAAATCTTTCCTGTGAAGACGCACAACTTCTGCACAGGCTCTGCATGGAGTAGTTGCTATTTTTCAGCAAGGAAGTGGGTTGTGGCTAGAGAGAACAAAGTTTGGCTTCTGTTTTCAAAGCCTCAGGCTCCGATGTACAGTCAAAGCCAGGCTTTTGCTGCTTGAGTTGTGCAGTGTTTAAATAAAAGTAATCTCAGTGTTAAATTCAAGCTCTCTATGCCATAGCAATGAAAATAACATACTGTGCCTGGGAAGTGCCTGCAGAAATGGAGCGGTGCTGCTGGAAGCAGGTGTGTGCATACAAATAGAAAGCAGGGAGAAAGGCGCCCTCAGAGAGCACCGGACTTTTTTGTGGTTTGACATGCTGTGGCTCAGCAGTTCAATTGTTGTTGCAGCAGTGGGTGGCTGGACAAACCCACCTCCTTCTGTACATAGATCCTAGGAGACCACAAAGAGAATTTTTATTCATATTTTCTGGCTAATCTTAGGTATTGAATAAGCTGATGAATAGGTATTGCATATTGCTCTTATTGAAATGAATAAACCCATAATAATAAGAATTTTAAGTACTTGAAAATCACAGCTGTACATGTGTGTCAAAATATAAAAAAAATAATTGCAAGTACATCCTAGCAGTGTATACTTATCACAAAAAGAAAAAAAAAAGACAGACTCTTTGTCAAGGAACTGAAAGCACCTCGGACACTCTCCTAGACTCTACACATCAGCCAGATTGCCCCACTCCAGCTTATGGTGCAGTTGTTGCTGAGCTGGGTTTTAGATGTGTCTGTGTCTTTTTCCTACATGACATTAGCTGAATTTCCAGGGTTCACTTGCCCTTGGACCTGATGCTTCATGTCATGTTTGTCTCATTTTCACTGGACTGTTGGTAGGATCCACTGCTGTGTCGACACTGCCCTGCTTGCCTGCTCAGGTAGTCCAGGGTGGTGCCCGTGGGTTTGGACATAGGCTCTCATGGCTCCTGCCCATCCTCCTTTGCAGGGTAGTTCCTGCTGTTCCCTGACTTTGTCCTACACTTTGGCCGCAGTAATCCCCTGCAGAGCTACAAACTCGGGGAGGAGTGGCTGGAGAGCAGCTCAGCAGAGAGGGACCTGGGAGTGCTGGGTGACAACCGGTTGAACATGAGCCAGCAGTGTGACCAGGTGGCCCAGAAAGCCAATGGCTTCCTGGCCTGTACCAGGAACAGTGTGGCCAGCAGGGGCAGGGATGTGATTCTGCCCCTGTGCTCAGCACTGGTGAGGCCTCCCCTCGAGCCCTGTGTGCAGGGCTGGGCCCCTCACTGCAAGAAAGACACTGAGGGGCTGGAGCGGGTCCAGAGGAGGGCAACGAGGCTGGGGAAGGGACCGGGGGGAAGGACCCGTGAGGAGAGGCTGAGGGAGCTGGGGGTGTTCAGCCTGGAGAAGAGGAGGCTCAGGGGGGACCTGATCACTCTCTACAACTGCCTGAAGGGAGAGTGTAGTCAGGTGGGGGTCGAGCTCTTCTCCTGGGCAACTCGTAATAGGAGGAGAGGGTCAGGGAAGGTTTAAGCTGGATCTCAGGAAGGACTTCCTCGCAGAGAGGGTGATCAGGTATTGGAATGCACTGCCCAGGGAAGGGATGGAGTTAATTAAAGCTGTTTTAATTTTCTTTTCTCATACGTAAGTGTCTCTGCTTTATTTCCTATCCCTTCCCATTTGGGGAGGGAGAGAAGTTAGAGAGTGTCTGTCAGCATTCAGTTACTGGCCCATCCCCATCCCTCGTAACTAAATAATTCCCTTGTCACCATTTATTAAAACTCTGCTTAGACTTCCAAACATCTGGAGAATTACCTGTTTTGGTGTAGACTTTTAAACAACTGAGTGGAAGGCAAGGACATCAGTACACCTGCTTTCATGGTACAGATGATGCAGAGGATAACTATCTAATCCCTATTACTGATGTTCATAGACCCTTTGAAGGGGTTTTCAACAGGTTCTTTTTTGTTGAATAAACTTCTTTATAAAGTAGAGAATAGTTTTTCTGAAGCCAGGAGCAGTGATGAAGTCAGGGAATAAAAAGCAAACAAAATGGAGGTGTGATTGAACCATACTCTTGGTCTCTAATATGTGTTCTTTGAGGTCAAATTTGTTTAATATAATTTCCTCAACCTTTGAAAACTACAACTGCATTTTTAGTAACACAGATTTCCTAATTGAAGGGACTAGAAGAGTGCTATCTTAGTTTGGGATCTTTGAGGATTAGTGTTTCAATGGGAGAAATAGCATGATGACATGCTTACCTTTCAGTTTCTGGTATCATCTGATAAAATTTGACTTTTAGCATTGTAATTTCACTATCTCTGTTCATAAGCAATATTCCTTTTCTGTGTGGAAACCATCACCCAATGTTACATTTAAGAAGTTTCTAGCTGGTTTATGATCTTACTTAACATGCACAGAGAACATTCTGCATCCCAAAATAAAGACAGGGATCCTTACACTTATAGATATGTTAATAAAGACTTTATTTAGAAGTTTGAAGGTTTTGTGCTCTGAAATATATATCATTAGATCTCTTACATGCAACATCTGCTTACATCCTATAATGTCATCCTATAGTAAGTGAACATTTAATCCTAACTCATTATGCCTCTCCAAGCAAGCTGCAACTCTGAAACCTAGGAAGGAGATTTGCTTCTGTTCACAGAGATTGATGCAATCTCTAATTAGAACCCCATACTCTTCCCAGCTGCTGTTGCTGGCACAGTTGCTTTCGAGAATGATGTAATATATCTTCTACTGCAGCATTTCCTAGCCTTTTTTAGTCAAATGTACAAGCACACTAGCTTGAAACTCACCCATGCCAGTCACTAACCCTTATTTTCTATTTAAATTTGTGCAGAGTTAAAAGGTGCTAGCATTAGGTATTAGTACTGTGCTAGCATCCAGTACAGAAGTTCATTATTAAATGAAGGAGATGGACAGCTAAGAATCAGTAGAAAATACCTGAAATGCATAGCAGTAGCATAACTTAAATTCAGATTTGCACAGTTCAGAGTCATACATCTACACTTGAAGTACGTAACATTACATAAAAAGGGACTGCAACTCTGGAAAGGTATTGGAGCATGTCTAATGAAGGCCAACAAAACTGGTGAAGATTCTAGAGAACAAGCCTTGTGAGGAGCACCTGAGGGAACTGGGGTTGTTTAACATGAAGAGAAGGAAGATCAGGGGAGACCTTGTCACTCTCTACAACTGTCTCAAAGGAGGCTGTAGTGATTTGGGAGTTGGTCTCTTCTCCCAAGTAAAAAGCAATAGGACAAGAGTAAGTGGCTCCTAGTTGTGCCAGGAGAGGTTTAGGTTGGAGATTAGGAAAAATTTCTTCACTGAAGGAGTTGTCAAGCATTGGAACAGGCTGCCCAAGGAAGTAGTTTTGTCACAATCCCTGTAGGTATTTAGAAGACTTGGTCCTTAGGGACATGGTTTTGTGATGGACCCGTGTCTCATCCCAAACCGTACTCGGTCGAGCTGCAATTATCCCAGAGGTAAAATTAAGACACAAACGAGGTCAATGTTGTGTTTTCCCTTGAGTATTTATTCTCTAAGTGCAGATGGAGAGAGACAGAGAAAGAGGGCATGGGAGGGGAAAAAAAGAAAGAAAAAAGAAGAAAGAGAAACCAGTACCACCACAGAGTCCAGCAGCATCTCACAGGTCTGACATCATTGGTGGGAGAATATTCCAGCTAGGTGCTGGTCTGCACTTCTTTTATTCCTGTTGCCCCCTCCTTTTCTCTACCTTTTCATGGGAACTAATTTACATTTTCACAGAATTTCGTTGCATAAACCTCTCCTCACAGTCACCTGTACTGCACATGCGGTCCCCTTTTTCGGGGATCTTAAGGGATCACTCTTGCCAAGCCTTACTCTTCAAGTTGTCTTCCTCACTATGACCACTGGTAATCCCCACTGCGTGCGCAAGCATCTTTGGTCGTTGGTTGTAGAACTTTGGGAGTCAGGCACTCCCTCCTTGGGAGTTCCATATTCTTTTGCAAAATGTTGCAAAAGGCTTACCGTCCAAGCGATCTTCAAGGCCCTGCAGGTGTCAGTTGCCACTAATGTTGCAGAAAGTTGGTTATTACTACAGCAGAAGTTTGTTATGATGAGCCTTGCAGTTTCAAACTATGCTTTCAAACGTTGCAATGTTGAGACAATCTTTTCTTTCTTTGAGACCCACAACCTGGCATTGCTAGGTTAATGGTTGGACTCAATGATCTTAAAAGTCTTTCTTAACTTAAACAATCCTATGTTTATAGAAACCAATGTCTCCAAAAAGTGGCTATAGCAGACAACAAACTGTTCAGGGTAATGCTATAGTAAAAGGGCAAAACAAATTTTAGAATTATGGATATAGAAACATTGAGTCATATTGAGGATTTATTTAGGTAGTTCTACATCTGAATGTGGCTTAAACCAGACTGTAAGCTGCAAACTACTCTTTTATTCTTGCTTCTAAATCTATGCTAAATACTGCACAAGAAAATAATGAGCTATTTTGTGTTTGCTACAGACAGACGACTTTAAGCTAGAGAAGCTAGTTCAAGGTAACTTCTAATTAACTACAACTAGATCAAGATTTATGAAGACAGAGAAATCTGTTTTGTTTGTTAAAAGGACTGAGAAATTACTTATTTCCATGAATATGTTTCTGAGGAAAACAGTGGGTGGTAAAAGGCTAAAACTTATCAGTGATAGGAAGGACAACAGCCAACTTCTAGAAACATAAATCAAGCAAATTCAAATGCTTGAAAAGCACAAGTTTGCAAATGTTGTTTCCTTACAGATTTTAATCTCTGGAACAACATATGTATCGACTTGACCAGTCCTTCACCTGCTAAGGTCCTAAAACAAAGGTTGGATGCCTTTCTGAAAGATATGCTTTAGCCAGAAACAGGTTAGTGAACACACTGGAGAGCTAATTGGATGAAATTTAATATGAAGGAGCTCAGATTAGATGATTTAATGATTCTTTTTAGCCATAAAAGTCTGTGAAGCCAGCTGAAAGACTCCAGTTGACCTCAGTAGATTTTTTTCTCTAAAGATAACTAAGAGCATTAGCGGTCTTAGGCCACACACCAATTATTTAATTACTTTCTATTCTTGGTAAACTTTCCAGAGGAATCATATTCTAGCAGGTTTAAACACCTCTACTTTTTAGTGGAGAGATAACAGGCTGTGCAAAGAAAAATACAAGAGATATTGAACTGTATATACACAAGTGAATTACAGAGCCTGGTATCAAATCCTAGATATACCATCTCTGGTATATCTAGGTAGAAATGACCTGATGGCCTTCAAGTGTAGGCAGCAAGTTAGAAACACATCTGTATTGTTCTGGTAAAATGAAGAGATTGTTGTTCGGGATATGTTAGCTAAATAGAGTAATTGAATTTAGTTGTCACTCCAGCATTTCTTATTTAAACTCTTTTGAAAGCAAGCCCTGCATGATGGCATGTCTGTGAGGGAGGTATAATATTTTGCCCATCAAAAGAGCTGAGAAGGCAAAATAGTGAATATTTTTGTCAGCTGATATGAGGAACATGAGTTAGTGAAATAGATTTTGAGATTGTTTCAGTAAATGACTTGCTAAGATAGGTTTCCTTCCTTCTACAATGTTGAAATTTGGAACTGAAGTAAGATTCTGGAATTGTTTGAGAGATTTTGTTCTTTTACTGGAGCCCATATCTGCATGTAGATGTTTTCATTTTTTTTATTGTTACTGAAGAATATAGACCTGGAAACAATTGTGGATCATTAGTCATGATGACATTTGAGAAAACAAGGGGTCAGAAACAATTTCCAGATCCTCTTCCCTTCATTTTTCCTCTCTCCAAAAGTAATCCTGTATGTTATTACATTAAGGAGCATAAATTGGACAAAATCTGTTCCTTGTTACATCCGTATAGCCCCCTTGCCATCTGTGAGATGGTCCACATGGGTATCACAGAATTTATTTCTATGTATCTTGCAATTAATATCAAGTGATTCTTTAAACATGTAGTTCAAGTTCTGTGGGGGATTTTATAACAAGATTTTAGTTTCCTGACAGCACTTTAAACTAAAATAGTTTCAAATATGCAGTGAAAGGGAAAATAGTTGCTGTGGGATAAACTTAAGGGTCATTTTTTAAAAGGACACATTCAGATACAAGAGTAATGCTCTCTTCTGAGCTAAGGGACCTATTCTCCAGTTTGTGAGTCCATATTTCCCGATAACGTTAAACAGAGTTATGTATGTGTACTGAATGGAGGCTATACCCTTTATTGTCCTAATTATATTGTTTGCAGTGATGTGGTTTTCTGCTGGTTTGGGTTTGTTGGCTTTTTTTTTTTTTCTTTCCATTTTGAAAGCCTAAGTATTCTTACTGAGTTTGGACAAATACATAAAAAAGAAAGACAGAGTTGCCCTATGGGACTTTCACTTACTGAAAAGGATGCTGACTGCAAGAATCAAAAGAACAAGAATACAACCCTGACTCTTGCTGTTAATCAACAGAATTTAATAGTGATATAAAAGCAGTTGTGCTTCCCTTGTCATAACATAGTAAACTCTTGTAGAAAACTGGAGAAAATGAAGATGACTGTTGTACTATATGAACAATGCTGTGATTTCACTTAGTAAATAAATGCTAAGCACAGCATCGTTCCAAGATTCCTCCCACAATCCGTAGGAAAGGATCAAAATGAAAATGAAGCCATGCCATACCTAATAACACATTCTTTACATTGACTAATGAGTAACCTGAATAACAACACACCACAACTCTTTTCTTGTTACTGGTTCTGATGTGTGGAAATTATTTCCCCTATAGAAACAACCCTGTAAACATCTACCTGACTATCACCCTAATTGTCCTATATGCACTATTAATAACACAATAGTTGAAGCTACTGCAGGCTTGTGTACATGGATGACCAGTCATACCCTGGGATCCTGTCTAGGTCTATGTACAGGCAAAGTATGAAAGGACTGTGAAGCTGGTGTTGGTTTTTGACCAAGGGATATTCCCAGCAGCTGCTTCCTAGCAAAGAAATGGAACATGGAACATGGAATATCTAATGTGAGTTACAGACATATTAGGACTGATGTACTATGATGTTGTTTTCTATGACGATATGACACATCTGAATTGCTGCATTAATCTCAGCAGTTCATTGTTTTCTTTTAGTTATCAGAGGACAGATTGCATGATCCTATCATTATCTATATAAAATACACAATATTTTCTTCTCGTTTTACAGTTTATCTAAAAGCAATTAAAATTTATTTAAAAATGCTTTGAACAATGTTCTCAAGGCATCCATGCTTGTGAAAGGCCAATGTAATTGAGAGTCTAGCTGTTGTTATTAATATCAAGTAGTAGTTCACATAGTACATTTACTTGTTTCCTCACACAGTTCACACACACATACACTCACAAGTTACCTGGTGCCATCAAATGAGAAGTCCACTCAGAAGTCTAAGGGCACAGTGATGCAGCAGTGGCCTCTAGGTATGACTTCAGAAAGTCCCCCAAAAGGTGCTGAACATGCAATCCTGTTGTTTTTGTCTGCCCATAGCAGCCACCTCAGTTTTTGCTGTACGCTAAGTCATCACACAACCTGTTGTTGATGTGTGCGTTGATGGCCTTGCACTAATTTGGCCATCTCTAGGTGTCCTGAGCTTATAATATCTCAGAGTCATCAGGATCACTAGTCTCCAGAGCTTACCTCTGTCCTCTTAAACATCTCCTGCCCCCCTCCCCCCTTCCCCCCCAATGTCTTTTTAGTTTTGGATTACTGGGAAGTAAAAGCAAAGCTATACCATTATGGCACTATTTTCCTCCTTGCAGAAAATTTCTTGTCCCTTCTCTTGGAAGCTATTTGTATTATGTCACTTCAGAATTTGTTACTTTTCAGAAATTCCAATACAGCAGGCACATATGGAGTTAATGTAATGTGGCCTGGTAATGTGCAAGTATCAGTTTGTCACTGTTAAAAACCATCAGATGGTCCCTCAACATTTTCTCCAATCAGGAATCATGGCGAAGTTTTTACAGCTAGGGAGCTATGAATGTCTCCTGCTTCACTATTCTGCAAATTACTGAACACCACTTTTCCGCTTATAAATGTGAACAAAAACAGAAGCAGCCAAAAAATACACAACTAAAAAAGGCCCATTGTTCTGAATCGTAAAACTGCCAAAAAGGTAAATTGCAGGTCTGAAAATGAATTTATTAAAAGAAGATGGAAGACCTGTTTTTTTCAGACTTTCCAATACAGGCACTAAATCAAATCCCAAATCTTCAGTAGCAGATATTAGACGTCAAGCTTACAGCTCCCACATTTATCTCTCCATGCTCTGGGTGTAGCTTGGGTTGATACTGGAAAGAAGAGGGCTATTATAATTAAGATGCAAGGACACTATCGCTGTGTTCCTTTTCACAGTGTCTATAACATTAGTCCTTGAAACTCAGGCATCTGATACTTAAAACAAAAATAATAAGGGGAAAAAAGTATTTATTAAGGCATAAGCTGTTGATAATTTACAACTTATTGAGAAAATAGGAGAATTATGCTTTTACCATTTCTGAAAAAATCTTTATTATTCTTCTTAAAAAAATAATTTGAAGTAATTCATCATTTCTTCTACTGAGTCCTACAGCATGCTTCTGCAAATATTTCCTTTTAAGGTTCAAACACAAAGCTCACTACTTTTTTTTGTCAGATACTGCTGTGGATATTTCTGAAGAGTGATTTATAGGCTGTAGATTCTCTTACAAGCAAAGGGATTCAAAATGAAAAAGGATCACAGCAAATTACAAAGCTGACCTAAAAAGGTAAAGCTCAGGCCTGAAACTTTGATTTGGTAGGTTGCCCCTCATGCAGCTTAGGAATTGTTAAAACACAATTTTGTTTCTCTTCAAAGGAAAAGAAACACTCTCAGCTGAAAAGTCTGGAGATGGGATGAGGCTAGTGAGGTGAGTCAGCAAAAATTAAAGTTCCACCTACGGTGTTCTGGCAAAACCAAGCAAGTAAACTGAGCAGTGTCACAGTGACGACAGCCTTGCAAATCCATGGGCAAGTGTCCTTGAGTCTAATATCAGATTAGTTATGTCTAAACAAAAAGAGCCGAAGATTTACAGAATAACTATCAGTAGAAGCGTGAAAGAGACAGTTGGAGAGAATAGCAGGAAATACTACAGACTGCTGCAGAATAAATAAATATTCTTATAATTAGACACTTTGTATCTGAAAATGCAACAGGTCTGTGAAATTCCTTGGTATTTTTTCTGGGTATATAAGAATTAAAGATGGATGGCTTTTAGTTAGTTTTGTCGTACTATTCTGTCCTGATTTCACCTCATGACTGTTGCATTTAGAATTACCTAACTGTTAGGTAGCAGACCTGAGGAGCTGCTCACTGGAAGATGTTGTAGATATAGAGGTTCAAAGAGGGACTGGATAAAATTTGGGAAGAGATGTCTGTGCAAGGATACTAAACAGACAAATCTTATCTGGTTCAAGAAATGGCCTGAATCCAAAATTACTGAAGTCTAGGAGGTTAGTTGGAAGAAACAATGGTTACTAGTTCTTACTCTCACTTTGCCATCTGTTTTGTGTCCTGATGGAGACAGTATATTGGGCTGCAGGTACCTCTGAAGTTCTATTCTTCATTTGGATGCTACCAACATAAGACCCTGTCCAGACATACTTTTGCCCCAGCATGCATTCATGTTTGATTTTGATTATCCTCAGCTGTTGTTTCTAGGTATGTCAACTACTTGCAGCTATTGGGATCTCTCTTCTGAGCTACGTTGTTATGTAGAAAAGTACCTTTCATAGTAATTTTCATAGAACCTTATAAATTAATAGCTTTTCATAGCAGAATTTAGTACCCTTAGACTTGTGCTCTTCTTCTTTTTTTTTTCTCCTTCTTTTACATATATTTACATATATATACACACACAGAGGAATACATATTGAAACAGATTGAAGGAACTACTCCTTTAGGAGGCTAAGCTGCTGCACACATTGTGTTTTAATGAACAGCTGTGCTCTTCCCTCTCAATTAGTGTCCACAGCACAGGTGAAATGGAAAACAGGAGAGAAGACAGAGGGCTGCATCAGCACCATCAGGAAGTTCCTACATTGGAGTCAAAAGATAAAGGTCAATTTATCATGTTTATCAGTTTCTGGGATGAATTAGAGAGCAGGAGATATAGCTGAATGACTATTGGGGTAAGAGGGACCTGTAAGCATCTCTGGCTGTTAATGCTGAGAAGGTTGTTAGGGTGGGATTCTTGTCACTTAAAGGTCAGAACCACAAGGACATCTTCAGCTGTACGGGTCATCTTTAACTCTGGGAGAGAGCAGCACAGTGGAGAGAGATAGATATTCTTGTTGCACAATTCGTCTGATCAAATGTAGATGTTTAGGTGAAAATGAGAGGGTTTTCAGCATAGAAATGCCTATTTCTTCATGAGGACTGAAAATGAAGCCTACTCAGATGTAAATATCTACTTTTGTTCGGATGAAATTCCTGCAGAGTCTGCTATGGCAGAGTACTGAAGGGTATTTTAACCCTGATTTGCTGTTGAACTTCCTCTGAGCAGTAGTTGATGCTTGCATTTTCTGCATAAGAAAGAAATAATCTCTTAGGGCTTCAGTTGCTGTTTTTTTCCCCCTAATATACATTAGTTTTTCTTTTCTGTTTCTGCTGTGAATGTGTATCATGTGTCAGTCATACTGAATTAAAACATACCTTAATCATGAAGATATTTTAATAAACATTCATTCACTTTTTTTCCCCATCAAAAACTTGTTTAAAGCAAGTTGCTCTATTTCATCAGTGTTACGCAGTCTCTGTTTTCTTCTGTGTTCTGAAGCCAATCAGGAGCTGTAAAGCTATGTATATGTGCTCAAGCATGTCAGCTGACAGAAGATTCCTTATATACACTACTAGATTGAAAATGGAGCAGCCTCTGGAGAGTTTGATGTTTTTAAAATACAGGGAAAATATTAAACATATAATCCTACTCCTATGTGATTATTTATATCTCAAGTTACATGGAACAGGTGCTCTGAGCTTGAAAAACATGAAAACCAGCACTCAGAATTAATCCACTCAAAAATATGTATGAAAAATAAATTGGCATCTCTTGAAATTTCATACATTAGAGAGATAAATGAAACTGTATAAATTTACTTCCAGGAACTAACATCATATTTGAAACAACAGGATAGATGGAAACAATGTCTCCTTGTTCCCTCTTGCATTTTGGATGAGATGCTGCCTCGCTGTGTGACCTGAAGGAGCTGCTGCAGTATAGAAATAGCACCACCCCATGAAACTATGCTTCATTTCTTATGTGGGCACGTAACTCTCTTGAAGTGTTAGTATACATACTAATTGCCCTTGCTGTATTCTACATTTACCCCTCCCCAGTCTCTAATTCCTTCGTGTCAATAAGCATGACAGACCAGGTTCTAGCAGAAAAATAAAAGACTATTTGCCCTCTTGAGTTAGTAGAAAGTATTACTCCAAAGGGAGAATTGAAATACACATTTGCTTCAAATAACCCTACTCTGGGTTGCCATTAAATAGTAAAGAATTTTAAATCCAAGCATTCATTGTTTCATGCTTTTTGTATATGGGAAATATCCAATATTTTGGGTGCTTATACTGCTGTCAGTAGAGAAATCATTCTTTCAAAGTGCCTGCAGAAATGTCTAGGGAGAGGATGCCTCTCAGCCATTTCCCTATGCTTTTACAATTCCTGTCTAGTTAAGAAAATCTGCTCTATATTTAAGACTTATTTTAGGATACTCTTACAATGCTGCACATGCTACTCATGGCCAAGGGTTTATTAGGGCACTACACACACCATTCTAGCTTTCCCCATCCCCATTTTGCCCCTACGCTTCTTTTTTCAGTAACACATTTGAGAGAAGCTGAAGTCAGAGCTGAAGCAAGTGGGTCAGCTTTGTGCTGCATCAGCAACACAAGGCTTTGGAACAAAAGCCAGGATTTCTGCCCCGACTATCTGACCGTGACCGTAGCATTCTCTATCAGGAAGATACTCATAATTTTAGGTAATTAAATGACGAGAATGTTCATTCCATGCTTGGCAGCCAAAATTAAACAAGTCCAATGAACAAAACCAGCTTAGATGAGTGAAATGCTGAAGCTGCTATTGATTACAATTGGTTAATTAGTTTTAGGCAATATTTTGATCAATGATTTTGACTGCTGAAAATGATGTTGAAAATGTAAAGCCAACATTCTCTCATTTTATTTCTTGTTAAGAGTGCTGAGGCTGGAGGAAGGCTTAATTTGTATTTTTCTACTGCAGGAACAAAGTTACTGCATGGTGGTTTTTGTTACTTCTGCCTGTGATCAAAGTATATATGATTTTTTTTGAAAAAAAATAGAAAAAATAAGAATAAGCATTTGATAAACACTTCTCAGAAAATGTGTATATTCCTAAGTTAACCCAGTACTTCAGAATGCATATATATATTATTTTTAGTAATTCTTGAAGCATGTTTTTAGACAGCTATATCTGACTTTACATGTTCTTTGGGCTGTTGCATTATTCATTGGAAGAAAAGATTCTTCTATTCTGCAAAAAGATTCTTCTGTTCTGTAAGTTCATGACATAAGGCTCTTAAAAAACTCAGTATGTGCAATGCTAAGTCTACCACTAAACCATGTCTCATCTATGAGGTTTTTTTATACCTCCAGGGACGGTGACTCAGCCACTTCCATGGGCAGCCTGTGCCAATGCATAACAACAGTTTCCATGAGAAATGTCCAATCTAAAACCTCCCATGGTGCAACTGGAGGCCACTTACTGTTGTCCTAGTGCTTGCTACATGGGAGAAGAGACTGATTCCTACTTCTCTACCCTTTCAGGTAGAAAGCGATAAGGTCTCTGAGCTTCCTTTTCTCCAGGCTCAAAAATCCCAGTTCCTTCAGCTGCTCCTGATAAGACCTGTTCTCTAGACACTTCACTAGTTCTGTTGCCCTTCATTGGACACAATCTTGCACCTCGATGTCTTTCTTGTAGTGAGGGACCCAAAGCTGAACACAGTATTCAAGGTGCAGCCCCACTAGGGCTGAGTACAGGGGGACAATCACATCCCTACTCCTGCTGGCTACACCATTCCTGATATGGGCCAGGGTGCTCTTGGTCTTGGTCACCTGGGCACACTGCTGGCTTGTGTTCAGCCATCTGTTGACCAGCACTCTCAGGTCCTTTTCTGTCGTGCAGCATTCCAGCCACTCCTCCCCAAGCCTGTAGCATTGCCTGGGGTTGTTGTGACCCAAGTGCAGAATCCAGGACTTGGGTCTTTTTAAGCATCATACAATTGGCCTCAGTGCATCGCTCTAGCCTGTCCAGATCCCTCTGCAGAGATCTACCCTCCAGCAGATCAATACTCCTGCTTGATTTAGTGTCATCTGTGAACTTACTGAGGGTGCACTCAATCTTCTCATCCAGATCATTGATAAAGATATTAAACAGAACTGACCCCAGTACTAAGCCCTGAGGAAAAGCACTTGTAACCAGCTGTCAACTGGATTTAACTCCATTCATCACTACTCTTTGGGGCTCCCCATCCATCCAGTTTTTACCCAGTGATTAATTATACTGTGCAGTGAAACAGATCTTTTAAGAGGCTTTTGAAGGTTAATACACCTATAACAGTGTGTATACGTATTAACATGTCTATATGCAATAATATATATTGTTCAGAAATAAATGAATTCATATTTAGCACAGTATTCATGATCTCAGCTTAGTTCTCAAAAAATCCAAAGCATTTAGATTCTGAGCACCTGCTAAGTTTCTGTTATAACAAAAACTGTGATGCAAGTAAACACACAAAAAACAGATTGTCAGAAGAGCTCATTTTCATTCTTTGCATTTTTATTATCTGAAATCTTATGAGTAGAACATAGCAATAAGGGAAGTTGAGACTAGGAACAGTGCTACAGCTACCACTATTATAACTTCAAGTAAAGCAGTGCATTGCATCAAAAGCCAGACTCTGGTTTTAAAGTATTTCTGAGATTGGATAGCCCAGTGCCTGGTCTGCTGGGCATTTTTGTAGACTTAGTTTCTTAAAGATACAGTGGAATGATGAGCAAAGAAAGTGAAAGAAATCTCTGTTAGCTTTTGAGTGCTACATCTGTTCCACTGAAACCTTTCATGTCACTTGGCCTTTCATTTCTATCCAGCAAGTCTGATGGCAGCGGCCTACTTTTCAAACTTTATTTCTTTGAAGTGGTAGAGACAATTTTAACACAGAACATGTAAGTGGATGGAAAATTTCTTGTGTCCAGCTATTCCCCACAGTTGCAAGGCAGCCTAGGGAAAGCTTGACCCCTAATGTTTACATCTTCTGATCTGGTAGGCTTGTGAGTATATGTGACAAATAACTCCTACAAATGTTTTCACTGACCCTGTGGGCTACAAGCACATGTAAGAGCTTGAGGGTATTGGAACAGAGGGCTTTTAAATATACTTGCCATTGGATTTCACACCTCTGCAAATGCACTTTGCTGAAAGTATGATGAAGTTCAGATGAATCCATTTGACACAATGACGGAGACAAGTTGAGCTTCACCCTGATATGGATGTGCACAGACAAGAGATTTTTTAAATCAGCTCAGCTAAATGAAAACAGTGTGTCCCCTGCAGAGATGCCAAGGTCAGTGAGAGTGCTGGCAATCCACTCTATAAATGCCAGACGCACAAGGTATAGTGCCTCCAGGCATTTTTAGTTCACATAGTTTATAATGGAAGGCAAACGCCAAGCTTCATTAAAGTAAAAAGTTTAGTGTTTCTTCCTGTCTTCCTTTGACATAAATCTGAGTACAAATAAATAAATAATGGTTTAAAGGTTTAAGCAGTATCCCTTTTCCAACTGGAACAACTCTCCAGTAAAGTTTAAAAGGAGCATGTAGAAATTTTACGTGATTGGATTATTATTTTTTTTACAGATTAGGCCACAGGATTTGCCTTTCTGTGCAATCTCTCTTATCAAGAGGCAGTTTAATAAAGCACTTTGCAGTTAGGAATCTTTGCCTTTTACAAAATGTTTGTTTTCTTTTTAATTCTTCCACCACACAGTTTGACCCGTCAAAGACAGTTATTCAGCTTTTTTGTTTTGTGGTATGATATGTCATATGCAGATTTTCTTTATTCATTAAGGTAGGAATGAACATTTAACCTAGACTGGGAGCTCCTGGATCTCTGGACTTAAATCTCAGCTGCTGCAGGCAGTCATTCTTCACAATCTTTTTCATAAACTTATTGAGTGATGGAGGCAAGAAGTCTGCTGGAAAGATATTACACAGAAAATCTTTCTCCTAATGTCTAGAAACCTCCTTCTCATTTCCACACTGGAATTATTTATGGCCAGTTTATACTCATTTCTTCTTTGCCAATACCATACTTTAGTTTAAGTAGATCCTCTCTTGTCCTGGTGTTTCCCCATCTGTGTATTTATAGATAGTAATTCAATATCATTTAGCTTCTGGTTTATTAGATTACTCAAAACAAACCCAGTTTTACTCTGCTTCTGGGATTCATGGTTCTCTGATCACTCAAAGACCCTTTTTTCTTCACCCGCTCTTTGCTGGATGATCTTAAATAGTGCATAGTTCTCCAAAAGTGGTCAGCAGGAGTTCATGTAAAGCTACTCAAATGCCATGGCTCCTTCTGGAAATACCTCATCTGATACAAGCAGGAGTGACATTTTTCTTTTAACATATGTCAGTATGGTTCACAGGCATCACTGGTACACACAGATTCTCTCCTTTTCTAATATTTTGAACTCTTAACATAAGTTCTTAATGCTAGCTCTTAAGTGTAAGACATTGCCCTTTGCATGATTGGATTTTTATCTTATTACTATTATGCAAATCCTCAAGGTCACCAGATCTTTCTGTTACATTGGGGATTTTTCCCAACTTCATTACATCAGTGAATTCCATTAAAACAAGATTTTTTCTTTTTTTTTGCACCAACATCACTAAAGAAAAGATTAGATAGCTCCCAGTAATGATTCTTTATTGATAATCTTTCTGCATGTTCAGCTGTTTTCTCTCTTTCTTTTGCTTTTTGTCTAACTTCTGTACTGGTCCTAAACTTCTCCATGTAAACCAACTTGTTTTCCCAAAGCATCATATAAAATTCTTAGAAGAATATCTCAGAGAAAACCCTTGTATTTTCAAAGCAACTTATCAGGCTGATTTATAGCATGGTGGGTTTGGTAAATTTCTGTCATATTTTATGATATTTTATGCATTTAGTACTTTCTCTTTCCTCTCAGATTTATTTTAAAGCCTTTCATTCCATTCTGAAGGCTTGTATGTTATTGAGATATGATGAGTAGGCCAGTATTTGCTTGAAGAAAATGTCTCTGCTATACTTCATAATTTTAGAGCTACTCCATGCCCTAAAATGATGAATAAGTGAAACAGAAAGTCTGGGAGCATGTGTCTACATGAAGTTCTCAGTTTGTGAGTTAATGCCATAGCACGCCACTGGACCAACTCACAATAAAGACTAGGAAAGGAATGCATTGGAGAATAACCAAGATTCTTTTCTGAATTGCACTTTAGCTGAAAACATGTAATGTTGACTTCACTTTCTTAAATATTTTTTGTAGATTCAAATTGCTAAAATTATTGTTTATACTTTCTTTAATTGGTTTTACAGTTATTAGCAGCTTCAGATTTGAATGTAAGCTCTTTCCTTATACCACAGAGTTTCGTGTGTAAAAGGCTTGCTGGAAAGTTCAATACCTCATCACCATTCTTAGAGCAAAGCAGCACAAAATCAGTAAATTCCCTTATTTATATTTTAAACCAGTAGTACTTACTGCTAGCTTAGGCTGTATTCTTTCAGGGTTTTTTAAAATCATCTGATCTCTGAAACTTGTTTAGTTACAAATAGTATTTCCTCTGATGCTTTTAAATTGTCTTGTGCCAGACTGACCCTTTCCAAAGTATTCACTTTATACAAGCCTTTGGAAGAGGCAAGTACCAAACAGAAATCAAGCTTTTTTTTAATGTTTATATCTCACCGATTTTGAGACTGCCTGGAGACCAGTTTCTCTCATATGGTGTTGGAAGACAATAGACCTTAAATTTTACCTACCTGTATATGGCACATTGTAATCAATTATGTTTCCGGGATTACAGTGGAAGGTAGTATAGTCAATTCAGAAACACTCCCTCTTCCTGGGAACTTTCCCATGTTGAGGCATCAGAATTCACTAAAAAAAGCTACAAAGCAGTACAAAATTAGTCTCCAGATTACCTTTTGTTATGATTCAAATAAATAATAGAAGCAAATGATGAGGAAATAAGTTGAATTTGTGAAATGTATTTGATGGCATCATATTTTGCATTAAAACATTGACTTTCTTAAAGAAAAGACTATGGTTTTTTAATTTTAGAGAGAATTTAGATTTTATTGCATTTTGGAAAATCTGGAGCGTACAGTGTGCATTCTGCGTAGACTTGAATATCAACATTGGTTTAGGTGTCATATTTAAAACAAAAATAAAAGCAAACACAAAGCAATTTCCTTATGCCATTTGAGTAAAATTATATGCATATCCTTTTTCTACCTTGACAAGCAGAAGAATGCAATACCACAGTTTACAGAGGGGACCTTATGTGATTTAAATAAGAGGTAAATTAACAAAAATAATGTGACTTCTTGAAGAGAAATATCAGACACTGTTAGGCTAGAGGAAAAAATACGGCAAAGACACTGATGTTTTTAGACTTAATGCTTCACTTTTGCAATTATTCATGCGTAGACTTTGATTGCTATCCTAAATAATGTGACCTCTACCCTCAGAGTTTATGAATTCTTCAATTATTTAATCATCTGGTATATATAATTTTTTATGATCCATAAATGAGCCGTACTTGATAGTCCCAGAGCTGCAGAATTTCAGAAGCTTTTAAGATTTGCATCCCTTATAAAATGGTGTCATTTCTTTGACTCAAGAGCTTCCTGGCTTATACTGTGAGAAGGAAAAAACCAAACCACTTTGCTGCAGTATTTTCTCCATGGCTGAGTTACAAGTCTGTTGTTTACCAAGTGTTGAATGGTCTTGTGGCAAAACATAGGGTGGGAGTGAGGAAGTTTATATTCTAATCCTGGCTGTGCCCCAGGCTTGTATGAATCCATGGGCAAGTAGTCTAACCTCTTTGATCCTCAATTTATTTTGCAGCAAATTGGGGAGAAAATGATACAGTCTGTCTTGTGAAGGTGTCATGAGGGTAGCTTCTGGCACTTTTAGATGGAATTGGCTACTCCAGAAAAGCAGATCTTATTACCTTTTAACCTACTCCTGTCTATTAATCATCAGTGGAGACTGGATCAGGGGCCTTACAATTTGCCAAGGGAGGGGTATGCAAAACTCAGTTTAAAGATTTACCTAAATGTTCACCATTAAAGGTTCAACATTAAATGTTCAACATTAAATTTGCAACTATTAAAGCCTTCATTAATGAATTCTGAAGAGACAAAGATTCCTTTAGTCTCATAATTCACTTGCCATTTGCATTTTGATACCTTTGACCACTCAAAATAAATTTCAAACAGGAGGTTAATTATTCCTGCTAAGCATATCCGCTCTCTGAAAATTGCCACTTGGAACATTTTTTCTAGGCAAAATCCCCACTTCAAATAAAGCTAAAATCATAAATGAATGACAATACTGGAAAGATAATCTTGTCATCTGGACATTTGGAGCTGCCAAGTGTATCATATATATGACCACAGCTGTTCACTGTGGTAACTGAAGGGAAAAACATGAGAAAAAGAGAGATGTGCATCAGGAACTAGCAAGAGGCAGTGCTATGCTATAATTTTAATTACAAGGGGATGTTGATTTGCTTTGAAATTACAATGCAAAGTTGCTGTTGGATGTCCAATATGTGCCTAGAGTTATGCTTTGATGCAAGTTTCCAATAAAAATAGAGGCTGCTAGTGAGCGAGCAGTTTAAACATACTAAGCAGGAGAGAAGAAAAGTAGAATAATGGGTCTTTACTATAATCTTGGAAGACCAAGATCCATCTCTAAATCAAAGAAGCCACCAAAATAATAGGACACTGGAAAAAGAGAGGAAATCTGTAAAATATCTTTTGTAGTCTATAACAGCAATGTATCACAGATCACTGTGATAGAAGTAGTTTTTAAGGCTAATTATTTGAATTTTACAGTGGCTCCTCCTAACATTATAGAGCAACGCCCTATCCTGTATATGTATGCGCTGACCCCGCTTAACACCCTTCCCCCTTAAAAAAACACACAATGCAACAGTGAACAGCGTGCCTGATTTTTTTTTAGTTTCCTAACTATTTTGGCATGGCTCTTCAAAATGCTAGCCAACTGTGAACCAGGGAAACATGTGCATTGACAACAGTGAGAGCAAGAGTTAGAACCTAGGGGTATAAGTCCTAAATGTTCCTCAGCAAAGGGTTCCTTGAGGGTGCAGGCACAAACAAGCCTCACACTGCTGCTGGTGCTCAGAAGGATATCTCAAAGAGATCAAAACAGCATTGGTTGCTGACAGGGGAGCAGAGAGGGAGGAGAGAAGGGAACACCCTATGAGTTCTTGTGAATAACCTGCTATAGCTCTAAGGTGAGTCTGCAGGTGTAGCACTAGGTGACCAGCACCTGTTTCAGGGTCACAGCAAAAAGGACACCTTCCTGTTTAGCTGTTTCAGAACACAGTTATGATTAGCAGCTGAGAAAGTGAGAACTATCACTTTAAACAAATATGAGTAGCCCAAATGTTTCCTGAGGTAAGTTATCCCCTGGGGACTTGATAAAGAAGCTGCCTGGATCTCCTCAGGCAGCAGGACAATAAAACATGCCACAAGTACACTACAATGACCGTTTGGTGAGAATACTGAATGTGTCCTTATCCAACACATCTTTTTTTCAGATTTAGGTAGGAATGTGATTTCAGCAAGTTATAGCAATGCTGAAGTGAAACAACATAGGTAAATTTTAAATGCAGACTCTATTTGGAGAAAGGATTTGTGCTCCTGCGGTGAGGAAGGATGGTTGTATGATTGGAATTTCAAAGATAAATATTCAAGTCCCAGGTCTGCAACTTCACATCTTTACGTCCTTGAGCAAGTCATCTGATTTTCTATCCTCTGTTTTCTTTGTTCCTTCTGACAAAGGATATTTATCCTGTGTGTTTGTACAGTGCTTATCGTACAGGACTTCCAGTCTTTGAACAGGTTAATGAGGTGTAAGTTAGAGTTTGAATTTATGATATCAGCTACTCTGTAATAACTGCTTGTTCTTATGCCATGGTAAATGTAGGTAGTTTTCCTCTTCAGTGAAGGATAAGCTGTCTCACTTTTAGTGCAGACAGAGAGCAAGCACTCTGTTGTTAGAGAGTAGCAAAAAATGCTATAAATCCACATCCCAGCTTACCTTCTGACAGTTTATTACAGAATCACACAGAGTGGTGGAGGTTGGAAGGAACCTCGAAAGATCATCTAATCCAACCTCCCTGCCAAAGCCGTAATCCTGCACAGGGATTTTTTGAACTCAGCTATAATCAACACAAGTAGATAAATCAACCCAATTTAGAACTTATAAAATCTTTAACAACAGGCTTTAAAACATAAAATGTAAAAGGTTAAAGATTTTCTTGAGAAACACAACATATTAAGCTTCTAATTCTATTTCATCATATCTGCCTAGAAAATTTGTAACTGGCTTTTCCTCTTAATTTGGTTGCTCTCAGAAGACTTTTGGTGCTTTTTCTTTATTATCCTCTTCCTCTAAAATTCGGAATAGCAAATGCACCACAAGTTGAAGCCTGTAGGTAACTTGTGTTTGCTCATCAGTAAAAGTTAGGCTCTTGGTAGAGAGAAGAAGTTAAATCCTTCAGTCATTGACAGTCACAACACAGTGTACAATTGGGGGTAAATTTCTAGTGAGATTTATTGTAAGTATGTTCAGAATTGCAAATACACTTTTTAAATCTTTCTAACACAGTTTTCTCCACTCAGAAATCAATGTTTCTTCCTTGTAAATATGTTTTTCCTTTTTCCAATCTCCCAAGTTTTACCATCTTTTTTTTATACCTGTCGCTTGTTAAAAGCACTTATCTTTTCTCTCAACAAAGAGGTTTCTAGTTACAATTTTTCCTTAAAATTTATTTTCCAAGAACTATAGACTACTAGAAGTGTCGAAATACTTATTGCCATAGTTGTGCTTTCTGGCAGGAAACTCTGGTGAGAAAAAAAATTAAATGATTCATAAAGCATATGGATATTTTCCTGTTTCAATATCAATGTTTGTCATTTCAGCAAAGTCAATTTTGTTATGACATGTAAAATGCATCCTATTGAGTTCATCACTGTAATCACTATTTATTAAATTAATTTAATATTTTCTGAATATAATATTACATGCAAAGATGTAAGAAATTTCTAGACTTATTGGGAAAATCAGAGACTGAAATTCCAAAATGAGGAGATAAGTTTCTGCTGTTTATCTAACAAACTCAATTATTTACTGAATTCTGCACTACATGATAAAATCCTTGGATGTTTGTACTGCATATTATTTTCCAGGCACCACACCTGATATATATAAAGGTTAACCAGGGATTCCCAAGAATGTTAACTTGCTTTACAGAAAATTCTATCCTTTATCTTTTTGGAGATTTTCCATTTTCCTCTACCACTCTACTCAGTCCAAGAATTAATATTAGCTCATACACTGAGTTACAAAATAATCTTCCTTCCCATCATAAAAGTATAAAAAGTTGGAAAAAGATTTACTGTCCTTGTATTATGCCCTGATCATAAGCAATACCCTTATTCATTTTTCATCACCCTTTCCATTTAAGCTAATTCATCCCTGTTTTCTGCCAATCTTTTTAAATTTTCCCAAACAATTTTCCTGCTGTTTGAAATTTGAAATCCAAAATAAATAAACATGAGCTGCTATTAACAGCTAGGTGCCCTTCTGCTGTGTCTGGCTTATCACTATCCTGACGGGGCTATTCCTTTTTAATCTTGATATTGGCTACTAATCTGGACTGTCACTTCTCTGTTTCTATCCCTTTCCTCTCTGAATCTGCAATTGAAATAATGTTTCATCAGATTGCATTTCTTTGCAACTTTACCTAAGGAAATTTCACCTTGATTGACAGTCTGAGGGAAGTGAGATTGTTCAGCCTGGAGAAGAGAAGACTCTGGGAGGACCTAACAGCTGCTTTCCAATACCTGAAGGGAACTTACAGGAAGGCTGGGGAGGGACTTTTTACAAGAGTGTCCACTGATAGGACAAGGGGAAGTGGGTTTAAGTTGAAGGAGAATAGATTTAAATTGGATCTTAGAAAGAAAATCTTCAGTACGAGGGTGGCAAGACTTTGAAATACATTGCCCAGAGATGTTGCAGCTGCCCCCTCCCTGGAGGTGTTCAAGGCCAGGTTGGACAGAGCCTTGAGCAGCCTGATCTACTTGAGAGGCGTCCCTGCCCATGACAGGGAGATTGGACTAGATGATCTCTAATGTCCCTTCCAGCCTAGGCCATCCTATGATTCTATGATTCCATGATTCTATGATTCTGTGATTGCTGTATTGGGCAAAGTTCCCAAGATGCACAATATCTCTCTCCCCTTAAAAACGAAAGGAAAACTGAAGAATGCACCCATGTGAATTGCTGCATTAAAGCTCACACCATTTGTTTTTCTAATAGGATCATTATTAAGATTTTTGCTCAGTGTTCATTGCCCTTTAATGTTTCCTGTTATCTCAAATTAAAAGAGACAAGGGAAATTTTTTCCAAATGTGTTAGAAATTAGAAAACCATGAAAAGCTTTGAGCAGTTCAAAATCAGGAAAGGAAGTTATATTTATGTGTAATTTTTAAATATTACAAATGTGTTACCTTCCAAAGGTCGTTGAACAGAGTCTTTGCAAATAAGGTATGGTGGATCTCATTTTGTTGTTGGCTAAGATCTGATTCACCATTATGCCGCAGTGGAAGCTGGTGGAGCTAATCGGGGGTGTTATCAGCTGCGACTTTTATTGCTGCTGCGTAGCAAACCAGGTAATAAAGAAAACTATAAATGCAGGATTTATTCTTTGCAGGGGTATACCTCATGCTTGGAAGATTAATGAAGAATTCTTGGTTCACTGTTTACCAAGGACACCTTTGTTCTATAGTATTTTAATTGTAAATCCCTTATTTGACATCCTAACTAATGGTTCCAGCTGAATTAATAAAAGCGACATATTAACTTTAAATCCCAGATAAAGTAAAGATTACTGTTTTAATATCCCATCCATATCCTTTATCTTTCTACAGGGGCTTTCAGGCCAGTAGTTTTAATAACATGCATGAATGAAGATGCTCCTTTTTAACACAAATGGTGGCAAAGAGTTTTTCCTTTATATTAGCAGGCAATCAATTCCAATAGCTTTTTAATGCTTTCTTAAAGAATCAATTTTAAAGCAGAAGCTCTTCAGGGGACCCTCTTAAATGTCTTCACAGCCAGTCTCCTAATTTTCTATTACAATGCAATCTAAAGCAGCTACAAAAATAATGCAGATAATGTTTGCTGGGTAATGATTTCCAATTTCCCCATTCCATGTACCCTGTTATTAGGAGGATCATCTTAGCTGTGTAAATTAATTTTCAATTCACTTCAGGGGAACATTACAATGATTTATTCAGCACTGGTCCCAAAGAAAGTGTTGGGAGGATTTTAGCAATCTGAGAAACAAAATCAAATTGTTCTGATTATCACAATTTTAAAAAATGAGTAGACAAAAGGTTCACAGGAACATGTTAGAGGTTACCATTCATACTACAGGAGCAGTCAGTGCTATCCTGAGTGTAGTTACCTGACAAGTAAGGGCAAGGAAAATGTCTGAGATTTGCTGGTTTCTCTCCATGCTTCAACAGTTTGGAAGGACTGATCAGATTCTAGAGTTCTTTTTGTGTTATACAAAACAAAACAACAGATTAACTTTTCTGTCACTAAAACCATCTCTGGTCAGTGAAGAATGCGTATGATGTTAGTGTCTTGACCCGCTTATATCTATTAAGGGTTAGAGTCAAGGTGATTCGTTTTGATCTCAAAGGTGAAATTAAGACACAAACGGTGTCAGATGTCACAAAAGCAAAACCCTTTATTGACTAACAACCACTTGAGAGCAATAGGAAAGAAAGATAAGGAAAAGGAAAAGCAAAGCAGTAAAAGTTCAAGATAGCAAGAAGTATAGCTACCACCACAGATCCAGTGACATCTCGCAGGTCCGCCTGTTTCGATTCAGTGGGGAAGATCTCCAAAGAATGGCTTTTCACGGTGGCATTATATAGTGTTCCAAGAGCTGCTTTGCCCATTCTCCGCATGGTTAGTGCATGCGTATGAGGGTCGTCAGGAGCGATCTTCACCCCCACAGCGTCGCCTCCATCAGTGGAGCATGCATAAGTGCCCAGAGAGCCCATTTTCACCTTGCAGGGCAGCCACCCTATCAGCAGTTACACCAGTGGGCTTGCAAACCTTTGGGCTTGCAAGACAGCTGCTGTATCAGGTCCAGAAGTTGTTGTTCAGGACTTCGAGCCGCGTGGCTTATCTGGGCTGGGCCCTTAAGTTGTATCAGTAGTCAAGTCAAGTCCTGTGGCTTATCTGGGCTGGGCTCTGAAGTTGTTGTCTGGAACTTATCAGTGGTCCAAGCTTGCAAATAGCAGCCTTGAAGTTTCTTCATGGGCAATTTCAACACAGTCTTTTCTTCACGGGCAATTCCAGCAAGGTTGAGACAAACATTTTTAGCACAGTCTCTTACAGTTAGTTAGATAAGCAGGAGATTGTTTTAAAAACAAGTGTGTTATTGGTAATGTTACTCAGGATTTGGGAGAGTTCCAGAGTAGTAAGAAGGACAAGAGGAATTTCAAGTTCTGTAAACAAAGGATTTGTTGTAGAGTAAGCATCTGGTAACTGGTGCTCAGGTGATCTGTACCAAAGTACTCATACACTTCAGTGCTTACACCAAGTAAACTAACACCTATAAGTACACATAACAGCTGAAATCTGTATGTTTGGTTGTTTTGTTTTAGTTGTCGCCTTTTTAAAAAGGAGATTCATGTCACCTGAGTTGGAATAATCACAAAAGAAAAGTCTGGTCCAGGTGAGAGTCTCTTTGGAGAAAATAAAGAGAAGTAGAGAAACTTGGGAGTCAACACCTCTGACTTATTTAGATGCCCGTAAGTCAAGCTGTGGCATGACTACTTCTCACCAGTCACAGTAAAGAGAACCTAGAATGATAATTTCAGACAAAATTGCAAATATTGACATAGAAGATATTTACATTTGATTTACTAATAAGTTTTGCAGTGATACCTATTACAGCAATTGCCAGTAGTTAAAAGAGATGAAAGGGAAATTAATTTTCAATGTGCAAAGCTTTGAGGGGGCAGTTGAAATCCCCCTTGTCCTTCAACATGAACATGGAAGGAATTGCAATTTTGTTTATTACATTTTTATAAATGAAGGAAAGTTTATTAAAAAACTCAAGCCCATAACCACATAAAATAGAACCTTGTGAAATTGGTTTAAGATTTTAGGGATGACCACATTCAATTACAGGAGAAGAACAATCACTCAGTTCTGATCTGCCAGACTGAAAATCGTCACTTTCTGTGGTTATGGTGGTAGGAAGGATACACCAAACATAATAAATAGCATAAAATCAGTTCATCATGGCCCCAAGGGTGTTTTTGAATTATAATTGTGATCTGTCACTATTTGTAGTGTTCCCATACACATGCAATATAAAAATATTCAGTACTGAACTACTGATGCACAAGTTCAAGCTGAAGGAAGCTTGATTTCAATGAGAGCTGTGAAATATTGAGACAAAAGTACTGGTCATTTTAATTTCTTCTAGTACGTAAGCTATTCCAAATCTTTGTTCATCCCTGTTGTTCTTTTTGATACCATTTCTGCTTCTAGATAGCTAAAAACTTATTGGTAAGTAAAGGGAAGCTGAGACAAAGAGAAGTAAAATGACTTTACCTCTCATGAATCCCAGGTCAGTGCAGAAGCTTCTGTTGTACTTTAAATTAGTTTATTCTTACTTTAGCACTTATCAGCATTGTACTTCACTTGTATTTTTCATAGAAAAATTAAGTTCTGCATCACATATTCTCACCTTTAAGTGTACTGGAGAACATATTGCTTCTTCTTTACCTAGATATTAAAATAAAAGTTAAATTCTGTTTCACTCCATTTGACAGTGTCAGTAATAAGAGAAATCTGGAAGAGAATTTGTTTTACCTAAATCTGTCTAGGCATCCAGTGCTTCTCTCTTATCTGTTCTAGGTGTCTACTGCTTCCTTTAGAGTCAGTGGAGAGAAAGAGAGGCATCTCTGGAGAGCTACTCTTCCCATTTTAAAGAGATGTTTGTGTTATGTGGTCTGAATTGGTCCCTAGAGGATGGGAATAATTGCTCTACGGAGGCCCCTCTCTTTCATTCCTCTAGGCTCTCTCAATTATTGATAGTAAGTAATAACTTACTTTGATTAAAATGAGAACTCTCAGACAACTAACTAGATGAAATTACTCCTGTTCTCAGTGTCTAGTTTTGTAGGGGAGAGCCAACACAACAAATACTGTGATTTGGTATCTTCATGGACAGCAAGAGGTAGTTGAAGTAAAGTGAGACTAGGGGGAGTTTCCTTCTCCCTGAGGTCCCATACTGTCCTCAGAGAAGAAGGGGAGCTTTTCCTCTCTGTGCAGTGTGCTTCTTTTGCAGCGTGCATTCCTTGTTTCTGAGTTGCTTTAGCCACATATTTTAGCAGTACATCCAGATTAAGTTGCTCCCTACCTCCTTCTAGGACAGATATTGCAGCAGCAAAGAAGATCCTCTTAAACTGGAAAATAAGTTGTTGAAACATCCTCTCTCACCAGACTCCACCACTCCTTCTCCAGCCTCATGCAGTTTCCTCTCTTTTCCTTCATACCAGCAAAACAAAGAAATCCTTTTTAGCAAGGCTCATCCACAAGTTGGCAAGGATAACATTCTTAAATATCACAGTGCTATTATGATAAGCATAGCACATTCCAGGCAGAAAAACTGCAGATTATGGCAATCTTCAGTAGGTATGGATGATATTAAAAGTTAGAATTTTCTTCTTTTTTGTTTTCTTTTTTTTTTTCACACCTAAAAAGCCTTTACAGGCCTGTCAAAAAAACTCTCATGCCCAGCCCACCAGAATTTCAAATAAAAGAAATGAAAATTCCATTTTTGAATACTTATCTTCCAGATCCTCTGTGCATCTTAAGCAGAAAATGCTATAGACTGACTTCAAAAATACAAGTACCTTATTTGAACAGCTGAGCTATAGGAAAATGCCAGAAATACATGTATTTTTAGTTTTATTCTAATTTTATTTGAGAATATGAAGGTGTAAAAAGGAAAAAAAATATTAAAAATCTATAACATGATCTGTTCCTTTTTCAGAAAAAAACCCAACTTCTTCATCACTACAGCCAAGTCCAATCTTAAGCACACAAAACTCATCCTATACTAAGTGCAAATAAGATTTGTATAAAAGAGTCTAGCACAGTATTTATCAAAGAAGAATGCCACTGTGTTATCCTGTCTGAAGCTGACTGAAATCCTGTGGCTACTACTATTTTTGAATGTCCTAACTTTTGTTGGTTCTTTATTGGTTGCCCACAAAAAGAACAGGTTGGTTAAACAAAGGACTACTAACAGTTACTCAGTAATGAAAGCTAAGCTAATAATAGTAATGAATAATCTCATCCCCTGATCAGTTCAGGGACAGCTTTGAAATTGCATGAGGTTCCTCAGGGTCTTGTGCAAGCTTGTAAAAGTATTTTAAAGGATGGAGATTCTACTGCCTCCCTGCAGTCTCTCCAGGTTTTGACCACTAACACTGAGAAGAATTTTTACCTGAATGTAGTAAATCTGAGCTCAGATAAAGTTCTGATTATCTCAAAATCCACCTGTGATGCGTGATACTAAAGGATCTCTGAGACAATACCTGCAGGAAGTCTCCCCTTTGCTGGTTACGTGACATTGGGCCACCAGCCCGCGGACGAAATGCCAAAGCTCCAGTCATCTCCTCTGCCCCCATAGCAGAACCTGGTTTATCTTGCAGAAGGCAGTGGAGCAGATGGTTGTTTCAGGACTTTAGAAGGAAAGATTGATAGTGTGTTCCTATGCTTCCACTTTTCTAAAAATTTCTAAGGATGTCCTTGAAAACTTTCACCTCTGCAAATTACTCAAGGCATCTTGTTGCAGAGAAACCCATCTGCTTGGGTAACATTAAGTTTGTTAATGTTATAAGATAAGGATTCCTACAGTGTGAGTACATGTTAAGTTTTTAGACTGAGTACAGGAACAAGGGGAAATGCCATTAACCTGAAACTTCTTGCAGATTTAATAATTCATCCTATATGAATATCATCCTACTTAAGCAAACTACATTCAATTAATGCAAAATAAAACTATACATAAAGACACTGCAAATCGTAAAATCAATCCCCCGGTTAGCTCAGTGGTTTGAGCGCGGTGCTGACAACAATGACAACACCGAGGTCGCGGGTTTGATTCCCGCTCGGTCCTCATGTGTTGCCTTGTCTTGTCGAGAGGTGGCGTCCCTGCCCATGACAGGGAGGTTGGACTAGATGATCTCTAAGGTCCCTTCCAGCCTAGGCCATTCTATGATTCTATGAACAAACAATACAAATTATACAAATTATTATGATTGTACTTAGGTTGTGTTTCGGTCACTAACCAGTCCAATGGGATCTGCCTTCAGAAGCCCTCTCTGCTCCTGCATCTGAGAAGTAAAAGTGACATCTAATAACCAATAAAAGGATGTCATGCTGTTCCCAAAGCAAGGTACATATCAGACAGAGGTAGGAGAAAAGAACGGAGGAAAAATGAAGCACAAAGTAGGAGAAAAGAATGGAGGAAAAATGAAGCACAAAACTAAATACTGTCTCTAAAAATGTATTTTAAGTATGACCAGTAGAGCAATCTGCTATTGATTTTGATTTACGCTTTCTTTTGTGTTTAATTTCTCATCCATGACCATTACTGTTTTGATAACATTTTTTTTACAGTAGAGTTATCTGAACAACACAAGATATATTTTATTTATAGCAAAACAAACCACAACAAAATAAAATGTATTTTAACAATGACGCAACATTTGATCTAGTGAAGGGTGTCCCTGCCCGTGGCAGAGGTGTTGAAACTAGATTTCTAACGTCCTTTCCAACCCAAACCATTCTATGATTGTATGATTTTTAGTTCTTTCACTCAACTTTTGCAGTAACTCAGTAAAATAAATCATAATAAAAACATGCTTTGTAAAAAAGTTGTAAACCTGCATGATTTCAAAATAGTAAACAAAGGAATCCAAAATAAATATGCAATTTTTAACTACAAATCCCACTAAAATACAGCTACTTACTATATCCTCATTAATATTTTCCTAAATTAAACGAATAATTGTAGTCTGCAATTGTGTTTCTTTTTTTTCCAATAAAAATAAATATTTTTTAAAAACACCAACAACTTTTAAAATCTATTTGTAAACACAGCTCAGAATGACATCCTTTTCAAAATGAACTAATTTTCTTTAAAAAAAACACAGTCCGGCAGAGAAATTTTGGATGGAAAAGGTCTGGCAAGCTAATTGTAACGAATGGATAGGCTGACTTTATTTTCCTATTTTCTGTGCAGTCTGAGATCACATCATGCCAGACTGGAGATAATAGCCACAAACTCCTGTTCAAGAAAATTTCGAAGGAGTAGATCAGTGACGTGTGTCCTGTCTACACTCAGCTTTTTATTTTGTAATGAAATGCTTTTACCTAAGGGCTTTCTCCAGCTCTGTGTGCTGATCAATTACTTCCTCTTTTAACAGAATCTGTCCCCCATAATTCAGGAACGGTATTTTTGAAATGCTCAGTGAACTAACAGAAGTGCAACTGATGTGTGTGTAGATTAGGTTTAATAATAGAAGCATATGTCTGAGTTTGATTAGCAGGTTTCTCCCATTTGATGAGATCAAAGCATTAGATATAATCATGTTTTTGTGCAAACTTTACACAACAGAAGCATTTTGTCATTAAAATTGCAGTTTGTATTCTGCTGGAATTACAGCAATATCACAGCTGTGTTTTATGAGAACATGCGTAAATTCTTTGCAGTCATTTTGGGCTGGACTGACAAATGTCATATTTCCATTTCTCTTTATAATGATGCCATTATAGTTGATTTTCCATTTTGATGTGTATGAGATTAAAAAAAAAAAGAAGGGAAAAACAACATAATATTAAAACTGAGTACTACGAAGAACAGTTTTTATTTATTAGTCTCAGGACTTACAGCTTTTGTTTTCATGGAGCTTACTCACAGTTACGTTTGCTTTCCAAAATTAATTTCAGATGCAAAGTAAATGGAAACTATTCTGCAGTGCAAAGACCATTCAGTTAGTATCCGTGCATTGTAAAGAAAGTGGCTTGTTTTTCATTTGTTTGTTACTATTGCCAGTATCTTTTTTTGAAGACTCCAGCAAAAAAACAAAACAACTTAAAAACCTTTGTGCTGTTGCTTTGTTTTTATTGCAGAATCTGTGATGGTGTTTAGTGGCTAGAATATGGCACACTGAGAATGATAGTGGTAAATTTCCTTGACCTTTATAAAATTCTTAATTTTGGTTGGCTACTCATCAACATTTACAGGCATACTCATTTCTGGGGAAGGCAGAGCTAGGTACTAAAATGGAAATGTCAAATGCTCCAAGGACATGCTGGACATTCAAATTCTTATTCTTTATTCTCCTAGCAAAAGACTGCAACAAGAGTAGAATATAATCTTACATTAATCTACGCATAAGACGGACGGTAACAAAGGACAAATAGCACAAACCAGCCTGTTATGACTTGAAGATGTTAATTTTGTGGTTACCTTCAGTTGCTGCTCATCCTTTCTCAGATGCCATAAACAACGGAGCCACTGGAAGCGATTACTAGTCTGTACATGCTCTACTGGCTCTCAGCTCCAGCTGAACCTGGAAGTCACGGTGCAGAGTCTTCCAGGGAGATTGCACCTGCCCTGCACTGGTTACTCTGCCACTTCTGGATATGCCCATGGTTACACTTCAAAAGCGAATTTCACTTGCCCCTCTCTCTCCTATTCTCAGTTCTCAACTTATCTTCTTACCTTCAGCCCCATCTTTTAAAGCTCACTCTGTGTCCATTTTCTCCTCTCATTTATTTGCATTAAAATATTGAGGTCACTTTCTAGCACAAATGAAATAGCTTCAGTGACATTGTGCATGTGTTACAGGTTACAGGGGGAAAAGGTGATATATAAAGAGTCAATAACAGAAGATTTTATGCTAAAAAACCAAAGTTACCTATATGATTTAGATCAGATGTTAGAAAAAATGTTCTTTACAATGAAAGGGGTGAAACACTGGAACAGGTTGCCCAGAGAAGTGGTGGAGATTCCATCCTTGGATGCATTCAAGGTTGGGCTTGATGGAGCTCTGAGCAAGTTCAAGATATCCCTGCTCACTTAGGGTGTATTAGACTAGATGACCTTTAAAGGTCCCTTACAGCTCAATACATTTTATGATTGTATGATTCTGTGATTCTACGATTTTAATGCACTGATTAGCCAAACAGTTAGTAAAATAGCAACATTGAGACAGTAACACACATAACAAAGGCTATTCCTGCCTGAAAAAAGACACAACAGAAATATTTTGAATTTGAAAATGAAAAACGTATCCACTGAACTGTAATGACATAGTCAACATATAAAGGCAGGGGGCCAAAAGTGTATTAAATTCAGCCAGGAGAGACTGCACTTTGCAATTAACAGTTTGTTCTACTTATTTATTTTCAGTGGTCACTTTGTGTTATTATGAAAAGGTATTAAAGTTGAAATAAACCTCTCTCATTTATCTTGCCACATCAAAGAATGCAAACTCGATACCAAGGTACTCAGTCTCTGTCAGACTAGCACATTATTTCCCAGTCATCTTGATATTTTTCTTAGCAGATAAAACTGGATGAATATATGAGTCCTCTTATGAGTTCATAAGATTTTCATGAGACAACAGGCCTCAAACAGCAGGTGAAAATTGTCAGACAAAACCCAACTTAAATAATGAAGTCCGTATTGTCACAGTAAGTGTTGCTACATTCAGTTTGAACGTAAGATGTCTTTCAAGTGCATTTTATTGTATTTTGTGAAAAATGCTGTGTGTTTATACATATGCACTGTACAGAAATACAAATATCCTGTCTACAGATAGAAAGAGTGCACAAAAAAGCCTCATGTAACCTTATGCATACACTTACAGAATCCCAGAATGGCTGATGTCAGAAGGGACCTCTAGAAGTCATGTGGGTCAAGCCCCCTGCTCAAGTAGGGCCACTTAGTGGCCTTGGACCATTTCCAGTTGAGTTTTGAATATCTCAAAGGATGGAGACTCCATAAGCTCTCTGGGCAACTTGCGTCAGTGCTGAGTCACCCTCCCAGTAAAAAAGCATTTCTTGATGTTCAGTGGGAACCTCCTGTGTTTCAGTTTGTGCCCATTGCTTCTCATCCTGTCACTGGGCAACACTGAAAATAGCCTTTCTCCCTCCTCTTTGCACCATTGCACTCTTCCTTCAAGCATTTATATGCATTTATAGGGTCACACTGAGCCTTCACTTCTCCAGGCTGAACAGCTCCAGGTCCCTCAACTTTTCCTCATTAGAAAGATATTCCAGTCCCTTCATTATCTTCATGGCCCTTAGCTGGACTCTCTCTGGTATGACCATATGTCTCTCTCATTGAGGAGTCCAGAACTGGACCCAGTACTGCTGGTATGGCCTCATAAGTTCTGAATAAAAGGGAAGGTTCAACTCCCTCAACCTGCTTGCAATATTTTGCCAAATGCAGCCCAAGATACCATTCACCTTTTTTGCTTCAAGGGCACATGGGTGGCTCATGTTCAACTTGATGTCTATCAGTATCCCCAGGTCTTTTCCTTCCAAGCTGCTTTCTAGCTGGGTGTCCCCAGCATACATTTCTGCATAGGGTTCTTTATCCCCAAATGCTGAACTTTACACTTCTTCCTGTTGTACTTACCTTGCTTTCTTACCTGAGGTTCCTTGCCTTGTCTGACTGCCCTATTGTAGTAATTGCCCATACAAGTAACCACAACATTTGGTATGTAACTTTTCTACAGGTTGATAACTAAGTTACTAAATACCAGAATAATCGAATTTATGAAAATGATGTCAAACAGGGTATGGAATTTGCCTAAATGGTATTTACTAGGGGTCTGCAGCCTGACCGCCTTAGTTTGTTCTTAACAACTTTAACAAACTAAGCAAAATTAAATTGATTTGTTGTTTTCCAATGGGAAACCTAGAGAGCTATTTTATTTTAGCAGAGAATCTAATCTAAAGAAAGTATGGCAAGCAGTATCTTGGACAATATGCTTCCCTTGAGTAAATGTATAGATATTTTTTAGATTAATTCTTCACTTATGCATCAGTTTTACTATCTAGATATCCATCGATTTTACAGAATAACATTTGTGTGAAAACAGGAGTAACCATGGGAAAAACAAGGTTTATGTGTCATTCTGTTAAGGGTCATTTTTCTTGCTTCTTACAGGGCAGTCACTTACAGCAATAGTTTTGCCACCATTAAACATCCAATAAAGCCTTTCACAGGCATACAGCATTAGCCAAATTTTCTTAACCCTGTCAAGTGTTTACATTAGGCTTAGGAAAGCTTTCCATTCATTCTGAACAGTGTTAATCTTAATTTCTTCTGTGAAACTGTGTGTGCATAGTCAAATAGCTGCTGAGTTCCACCTCGGGAGATGAAGAAAGTGATTTTTGACAAATCCCAAAGAGGGGAAAGTGTTAGGTTGTACAACATTTATGTGTCTTGCTCTCATCTAAGGTTGGCTCAGAGGAGATTATAGTTTTGCAAGATGGTTTGTGGTATAGAATATGGTAAGCTACTCAGTTCAGGTTTTCTCATTTAAACGCAGGTCATATCTGCATTATATTAGAGCTGTAACCAGTTCTGTAATGTACTGAGAAAATCATTGGTAAAGTAAATCTTGAAGTACCCAAACAGTATTACATTTTTATAGCCACATCTTTTCCCAGAATCAGCATAAGCATTTCTTACTGAGCAAAAGTGTTCTCTTCAGATATTAGAGATGCAAATATTCAAGAAGTGAAATATATGTCACATTTACCCATAGCTTTTCTAAGATGGAATCCTGTCTTATGATAAGTGACTTTAAACTTCAATCCTGGGTTTAATATTGAAAGTAGAGAAGCAAGAATGGATATGGAGTTGAACATGGAAAGCAAAGCAAGCACCTGACATACATGAAACAACATAAAAACTACATGGATAACCACTTAATGAAGAGTGTGAAGCCATCAGGGAGTAAGACTGGGTCCCATGTGAAATCATGGTCCTAACTACAAAGAAGTTTGGCGTACCTACCATGTCACACTTTCGGTAATACCTCTTCCTTCCAGACTTCCCAAGGGAGGGAACAAATTCTCATTTATTTCCTCAATATTCAGCTGTAAGGTTAATAGTTGAAAGATTGTGTTAGTAGCTACAGTTTTAATTTGGCAAACTAGCCTTCAGTTAGAAGTAGTCTTCTAATGATGAAAGAAATTCTACCTGTCTAACAAATTTTCAGCTCTATTAAAGATGTCTTTTCCTTGCCTTCTGAGGAAAGACATTAATTCAGATTCTTTTTGTAATCTCAGTTTCTCTACTCCAGATCTCCTTTAGGGCATATAGGAATAGAAATAAGAAAAAGAGAAGCAACAGAAGACTATTTTATGCTTTTATAATGTCTTTTGTGAAAACCCTTGGACAAGAGTGGAGAATTTCCACATCTATAGATAGAGAAGACAGGTACTGAGGGACAAGTGATGCCTCAAGATCTCCAGAGGTAAAATAAGATGGTGGCATCTGTAAAGGGTGCAGTTCTTCTGTAAAGGGTGCGCATTACCTTCAGTAATTGGGGGGGGGGGGGGGTTTGTAGATCTGAGTGTTTTGTTTTGTTTTATTTTTTTAAAAGGAAAACATACCAGTGAGTAACCCGTTGTCAATGCTACGGATCTTGATCTTAATTTTACAAATCTTAATCTCCCAAACCCTTATCTCCTTACATCTTTGAATGTGTTTCACTACATTTTTATCTTTCTGAACCACAAACATCCATGCTCTCTGCTTCTCTTCACCTATACCCATCTCCACAAACCAGATCTACAATCATAAGCTACACCCTTGCCTGCCACAGTTTCCCTTGAGGCCTCTAACTGCCAAGTCCCCAGCCCAGTGTCCTCACCTGCACAAGAAGATCCTGTCACTTTCCTGTATGGGGAATCGAGAGAGACCGCATGTGGTCATGGATAATAGCAGTTACACTGTGTTGGTCCCAAGCTGGGGATGAAGGCTGCTATCCCTGCCTATCTCCCACCTGTTGTCACTTCTATCTTCTGAGGTCCTGAACTTCTTTAGGAAGTGAGTTTCAACAGCATGTTGCACAGTGATCCTCTGAGGCAGGCACTAGTCATTAGTAATGGAGGATTACCAGATACGGACGGGTGAACACAAGGAAAAGAATTAAGGTACTATAAATGGGGAGACTGGAGAGCAGTGGGAGGGAGGTCTTTACTGAAAGATGGGTACTTTATTCTCTCCTGGATCTTCCAGTAACAGTCAGTGTGAGAAAACACAGGGGTTTGAAACAGCATTATGCAAATAAGTATGGATGCAGACGTTCACAGTAGGAAAAGACAGAAGTGAATAAAAATTCCAAGTCAAAGCAAGATGTTATTTCTTGTTTACTGGAAAAAATGCTTTTGGCCTTTGCACACTTTCTGTGTCCTCAGTCAGGCTTTTTTCAAATACTGAAATCTGTCAGTAAAGCCAAAGATCATGATTTAAGCCATAACTTAATTATCTGATCAATCCTATAAGAACTAACAGGACCCAAGGTAGGATTGTCACAATAAAGAGGTGTAGGAGGCATAAGTTTTTATTCATCAGTTCAGTCAGAAGGAGATCAGTTGACAGACATTTTATTCTCTTTTTTTATTTGTTCTTTACTTAACAATAATATAAAGAAATTTTCAGTAGATATATTTAATATTCTTCTTTATAAAATCAAAGTTTATGAAGCTAAAAAAATGTATGTGTTCACTTACATAGCCTTGGTTCTGGTTTCTTGATTTATTGGACTTAGCTGTGTCACTCAAGAGTTATAAATTAGGAATTCCAAGTGAATGAGTCACCTTGACTTACTATTTCAACATCTGGATTTAATTGCATTGCTGATGTTTTCCCCTCTTTGCTGAAAAGTCAATAAAATGCTCAATCAAATTTTCAGGCCTTGTAAAATTGACAGAATAGAAGTAAAAGTACATGGGCTTGCACCAGTTCAGACACAGGAGTAACATATATTCTCCTGCAGGCAACCAATTAGAGAGAAAATAAACTTTGAATCTCAGGTTCTATTTATTGATATTTTAACTTTGTATGAGAATACCATACCAATATCAAACCTACTGTGTTCTTTCATGTTTAAAAAGCTTTCTCCTGGACTTTAATACAGCCATTATAACATACCGTTAGAATTCAGACTTAACTGTAGTGAGTGTTTTAGTCAGTTTGGTGTGTAGTGTTTCAAAGTTGAACTCAATGTCGTTTTTCCACAACAAATAACAATTCTCATCGTTTCTTTCAGGGATAATCACACTTGTTTATCTAAGAGTGTTAGGTGTGGCCAAGGACCGGTCCTCATTTTCTCCCTGTGCGAGCTCACTGAAACTTCTCTTGGACTGAACAGCCTTCATTTGGTGCATCCCCCGGGCTTAGCTCTGGTATGACTCGTAGTCTTTCCTGAGGACTAGGAATTAAAATAGAATGGCTGCTGAAGCTCTGGCTGGTGCACCTTGAAGCAGGGGAGAGATAGAACACTGGGATCACCTCTTAAACACCTGGATGACAGAGGCGCTGATTGGCCTGGCCCTGGCCAGAGGCAGATTCGTCTCCTACCTAGGGGTGAGGGAGGCTCTCGAAGTTTCGCATGAGTCTACCCCTGCTTTTACAAAAAAAACCACCAGACTTAAACTCATGACAGCTTAAAATACAGAGGAATCTGAAATACCTCTAAAGGAGCCACAGCTCCATAAAAAAAAAAAAAAAGAAGAAGAAAAAAGGAAAAAAAAGAAAAAAAGCAACAAAAATATCTGAAATCCAAAGATGGAAATGGAAATACTAGCTGATATTAAAAAGTAATATTTTGATAATAGCAGGCAAAAAAAAAAAAGGTGAAGATAAAGAGATTCTCACTTTAAAATAAAAAAAAAGGAAATCTCAGAAAGGGAATATATGAGATCTTGTCAAGACAAAAATGTAACAAAGGAGAAAGAACTAATTTTTAGTATACGGTCACCTAGCATTTGTTTAAAGGCGAATTGCCTGCCTTCACTGCTGTGAAAACATGAATAGAGGGAGGATATTAAAAGCCTTCTAGGACACTTAAAATTCTAAACCTTTTCTTTTAAAAAAAATATTTACATCAAACAGTGTCGGCGCATGAGTACAACAACAGTTCTGTGTAGAGGAGGTAAGAAAATGTGGTATGGATTTATCACATCAGTCAGGAAGGCATATTCAGACTCAAAAGTAACTGTGGGCAATGTTGCATAGTAATATAATAGGAAGACATGATAGCTTTTGTTATCCATATTCTGTAGCCAACAATGTATTTCTGCTGCTAATCTAAGATTAGGCATATACGAGAAATACGAGTTCCTACTACAAAATGAGATTTTAAACAGTGCAAGAACAAAAATATTTGTTTGCCATCTTTAGCATGGGACAAAAAGAACATGCCAGCTTATTTCAATCCAAGGATGTTGATTCTGTTTAAAATACTAAATATTTCCAACTGTAACTTTTAAAGCTGACTGGAGGAAAGTAAAATTCTGTGGAGAGTGACTGGTAGGGAAGGATGATAAGTTTTCTGCCTGAAAAGGATTTTTATCTGAAAAAGGAGTAGGCTAAGAAAATTAAATGAGAAAGAGACGCTCAGCTAGCATACAATCACTAAAAACATGGCTGGTTTAAATGTGAAAATGCTGTAATTGGATTAGCACCAAAGGGAAATGAGACAGTGAAGAAAATAACTCTGTGTTTTATAACATCTGAACAAATCTGAACAAATACAGAGTTAGATTAATTACAGCCTCAACTGACATATTTCAGTGTATCAGTTCAAACATCAATGATTGGTTTTAAGAAAAAGCTATCAAAAATGAATGTTTAAACAAAAACAGTCTCATAAGAAAAGAAAAATATATGGGATGATGGTTGGCATAAGAGGAAATTTTATGTGTCACAAAATTAAAGAAAATATAAAAATATCAATTATTCTGCTTTCTAGATAGTTTCTGTTCGAAAAAACACCACATCCTCTTGGAAGACAATAATGTCAAAACTCATATAGATGAATGCAAAAAAAAACAACACCAAAACACCATTGTCTTGGGACAAATGTATTTGCATTTGAAGACATAAGTTTTGTAGATGAGATATATTAGACAATTAAAATGGGCAGATACACTCTGTTGCCAGTGAAAGATAACATAAATTTTGGGAGTGGAAATTCTATACCCTGGGAGGGAAAAATTAATCCTATTTAAAAAGATTTCTCCTTACTTTCCTACCCTATTGCAAAAAACATTTTATGCAACAATACATACACTCTATCATGGCTATGGAACACAGCAGAGAAAATTATACTTTTCTAAATGATACACTACAACAGATATTGAACAGAAAATAATCAAAATTAACTGTGCAATGAATAATAATGCAATGATTTCTAAAAGATGTTTTTATGCTTAAATGCTTCTTGCATATTTTCCGTGCATTTTGGGTGTTCTGTTTTGAGGAGTTTTAAGTTTATTTCTGGAAGTTTTGGTTGGAAATTCAAGCTACTGCAAAACTTTATAGCTCCACATTGTTACTAAAATTATAGAAATATATCCTAGGCAAAGCTCAGAGGATGTACTTTGGTTAAACTAACTGTGTAAATCCAGGTAATTTTGTCACATAATTCCATTTTTTCAGAGACATAGACAAGTCAATCCCCAAAACAGAAAAAAAAAAAAGATATTTTAAAATTGATTTGACTTCTGGAATTCTAACGCATGAGGTAAATCACCACACAGTTTTAGAAGCAAAATTTAAAAATAATAAAAAGTACTAATGGGAAGAAAAATAACAATGACCAAACAAAAACTGCATGGGAAACGTTTCCACGTTTGTTTTTATTCTCATTTATACCTAAGGGAGAAACTGTTAAAAGAACACAATGTACCATGGGCTAATAAGTAATGAGGTGGAAGATAGTGTGCACCAAGTGAAGCAGAAACGGACCTTTTTGTAAATGGCATGACATCTATTGTCTAGACTGTCGTATGTGTTATAAAACGGTTCCCAAAATTGCCTATTTGTTTAACAGTTTCCTAGAATCCTCTCAAATTCCCAAATCAATGAACAATTCACAGAAATTGAAATCCAACAAAGACAAAATTGATTACACCTCTCATGCATCTGTGTCTGTAATAAATACTAATGCCCAGCTATTTGCCAAACGCTTGCTAATAGCTTCATCGCAGTTGCTGCAATTAATTGAGACCGAGATAATTTATTCCAGGAAGTCCTGAGTGAGGGATAATAATGAAACCATACAGTCATAGGAACACTACTAGGGAAAATCTGAGGACTTCAATGGCCCATCTAAATGCCTTTTTAGTAAGCCATACCAAGTATTTCTACTTGGTCATGCAGTTTGGAAGATATTGGCTGTTGTGAATTGATTGTATCAGACTCTCTCAAAATTTACGTGGAAATGAGTTTCATTCCTCCAGCACAAGCAGTAGCTTGATATAATCTCCTCTTGAGTTGGATAACAATATAGGTACATAATGAACTCTGGAGATAATTAAGCAGTAGAAAATTTGTAAGTAGGAACATTAAAAAATAAATAAATGTAGTTATACCAATATAATATACGTTTATTTATAAGTGGTTAAAGCAATGTACATCAAGGAATGGGAGAGTGTAGGAAGTCATTTATACACTTAAAAAAAAAAAGACTGATGAATTCTCATCATATTTTTGCCAGTTCGCTCTAATGTAAAATTAACTTTTTTGTTTTGTGTTCCATTTCAAAATAAGTCTGGATGTGCATGAGCTAAGAGAGGATAGCAGCCTCACTGAGGACATAATAGGTGAACTATAAAGATTTATAGAAGCATAATTACTATATTGTGCCATCCAAGAGAATGACTGCCAAAACCACTTAGGTAGTAAGTTTCATAATTAGTCTTTTAAGGTGATAAAAAAGAGGGTAGTTGCCTGCCCTCCAGAAAGCAAGAGGAAAAGAACATCCACTTTCTTTTACTAAATGCAGCAGAGTCCTACTATTCCTCTTCTGAAAACAAATATTTTCTATCTAGAATGTAATTTCTTGATTGAACTTGTCTATGGTGGGGTTTTTTTTGATTTTGTTCTGGGTTAGAAGCCATCTGATGCTGTTTGTGTGGTCTTATGTCTAGAACCTGAATGCCTACCAGGCTACCTGTTCTTTTAGGTCCTTTCTGGGGCCAAATAGCCAGTCAGAAGCTCTATCAGTGATTTATTTTGCATAACTTAATTTCACATCTTCTGCTTGACTAAATCTACATTCTCTTAGATTTCACTGAAGGTCAAGTACAGAGTGTTGTATTTGATGTATTTGTGTTAATTCTTGTAACATCCATTACTGTGCTTATGTAAAGGCCTCTTCAAGAGCAGATAAAATATGTTATCAAAACACGCATCTCTCCTAAATTAATTTTTACAATAGCTGAGGAGGAAATAACTTTCAATATACTCAGATGGTAAATGTGAAATCATAGAATTGTTTAGGTTTGAAAAGACCATACAAGTATAGAATCATAGAATCATAGAATGGCC
>NW_009709769.1:0-11790 GCF_000703405.1 Apaloderma vittatum
ATATATATATATACACACACATATATATACTGATTTATAGATGCCTGATATTCATCACAGACAATACAATATTATTATACTGAAATACACAGACAACTCTCAAGAGTTAGACTTTGCTGATTATCTGAGTGCATCTCTTGTCTCTTTCCAGGGCAATCCCGAAACCCAGAAGATCTGCTTAGGGGAATCATCTCTCATTGAAGAAGATTACAAAAAAAAAAAGGACCTGAAGGACTGGGCTGGAGGAGGTGGGGGTGGAGGAGGAGCAACCTATGTCTTTAGAGTAAGTATTTCCTCTTTACCTCCTGCCTAAGCAGTGTCCAGCAGAGCTACTAACTTTCACTGTCATATGGCATCATGGCATATGATGCTTAATCCTTAAAAAAGATGATGAAAAAGGAATCTCCCTCTCTCACTCTTCTCCCTCCCTCCCTCCCTCCTTCCCTCCCTCCTTCGCTCCTTCTTCTGTCTCTCCTTGCTCTTTTGTATTTTCAATTTAAATTCTTTATCTCTTTTTGTAACCTTGATCTTACTTGTCACTAAGCGAGTTGAACTGGTTCCTCAGTTCTTGACAGCTCCAGTCTGGGAATCACACCAGGATCCCACTTTAACACTGGCAGCAGTCCTTAAAAAAATATTTAAAAAAAAAATTAAAACAAATCCCAGAACCTTGGTGTTCAGGTAGACAGTTACTTTTGTAGACAGGAACATGATGTAAAACATCTTTGTAATGAACTTAGGAAACCATCCGTAGCATTGCCCTAACCTTGGGCCACTCTTCTTTGGGATGCTTTCGTGCTTTTTGATGAGTTTATGTGAGTTCACATATCCAAGGGATGTGAAGTTTTTCTGATGTTTGATGGGGGGTTTTCCAGCAGAAGGATGGGATTTTCGAACCTTTGCTCATCGCAGCAGGAGGAGGAGGAAAAGCTTACCTGAAGGCTCAGGACAACTCCCTGGATGATGTACCCCTGGAGCAATTTGAGAACAGCACCGCAGTGCCTGGAGTCAGTGGGAGGACTGGGGCAGCAGGTGAGACAATAAAACCACACAAGATCTGAATCAGATGGCTGAATCCACATGTTGTCCTGCAGTGAGGGGCTTCTTTTTGACCTTTTGGAATTTTTCTGTGGCGGTAGTTGTTAGAAATATGCTGGTGGTCGATAACAAATGTTGTCTTATGTGATGTGTCACCAGATGAAAGAGAATGCGTAGGACAGGTGATAAGTAGAGGCTATTCCATAGGAGGACTCCTCTCTCTCTTCTATGAAGTGACTCAGTGAAAACGATGTCTAGGGAATGGAGCCCACTCCTCCACACCCTATGAATGGCCTTTGAAGAGAAGACTTTTTCACTGTTACTTCCATGAAACTCTAACAAGAAGAATTATGTTATGGGAATTATACTAGAAATTGAAGCTTATAATCTTTTAACAGCTGTGCCTAGAATCCATCCCAAAGAGAAAAAATGTCAGTGGCCCATTATTTCCTGCTGTAATGGCCTTATAGAGGGGCCACTAGAGGGAGATGAGGAAATGCAGTTTATTTTTATTTCCCTGGGCAACTCAGCATCTCACACGGCTGAAAGCCCTAACCAGTTAGCCAAAGGGAAGTGGTGGGCTCCTTATTTCCCTAATGCCACTAGAAGGTGGTGCTAAGGCACCGGTAATGCAGCACATACCACAGGCTGTGCATTAGATTTCCACTTAGTTATTACCCATGGTAAGACGGAGTTTGTCTGTATATTCCCCTAACCTTTTAAGGTTTAGAATGAGTTAACTTGAATGCAGGCACTTAAGAAATTTATAAGGGCTGATCTCTGCCTCCCTGCAGTATCTCTCCTGCTTCCCTCTGCCTGTTCTTCTCTCACCTGTTCTTATTTTGTTTTCTCACTCTTTAATTGAAGGTGGAGGTGGTGGCTGGCAAGATGAAAGCCTGCTTCCTCAGGCTGGGAAGTCCCTTCTGGAAGGTGGGGAAGGTGGTCAAGCTTGTCCCCAAGCACTAGCCAAGCTCCAGTGGGCCACCTCTGGTGGCTTTGGTGGGGGAGGAGGTGCTTGTACTTCTGGTGGAGGAGGTGGAGGCTACAGAGGTAAGTTTGCTGGATGAATAGTCACGATGTCTAATTTTGTACCCTTCCAAGCACCTGCAGTTAAGGGCTAGAGCTCTTAGTGCAGAGGTGCGCTGCTGCAGAAGGTGATTCACAGATACTTCAAGCTGAACCGTATGAAATCTGCCCTACTCTCCAGCATCTCTCTTTAATTGAGGAAATCAAGGTTATAGAAGTGTTCCTACATGATTTAGTATTGGGAAGGTGTGCTGAATGACCTTTTTGCCCGTTCCCAAGCTGCCCAGGGAAGGTGTCCCACTTCTTTTTTCTGTTTAAAGCAAATATATTTTTACCTTGCTGAACTGAGAAACCTACACCGGAATAAGTCGCTTCACTAACCTTGGTACTGGCTGGGTCAAAGGAGCGTTTATCCATCAAGGCCATTATACATATTAATATTACTGGAAGGTTGCAGAGTGAGCCCAGGTGATAAGAGCCAGGAACAAATGCTGACACTTCAGAGGTGTTGCATTCTTTTGCAGCATGCAGTGCTGATCAGCTAGCCATGCTCTTCTTTCGCCAGGGGGACATGCCTCTGACAATGATGATATCACAGCTGGTGGGCAGGATGGCATCTCTTTTGTGAACCCCATTGGAGAGATCTTCTTGCATCCCCTGGCAGGTACAAGATATTTCTTATGCCTCTTAGTTCTTTTCTTTCTCCTTCTTACTTCTTCCTCTGTATTTCCTCTTTCCTGCTCCCACTCCTCCTGCCTTTGCTTTTATGCATTTCATTCATGAATGTTTCACTCTGCAGGTCAGATGTTTAGCTGTGGTCATTTCTTTAAATATTTCTGTGGTGCTCTGGGACCTTTTACCTCTCAATCTCTAAGCCAAGAGAGACACCAGCCATCATGTTCACCTGCACATTGTCAGTCCCAGGCATTTCTAGGTCAATTCGTTTTGAGACCTCTGTTTGATTGAGGGACCCAACAATACCTTCTTCCCTCCTGGCACCCATCAGATTTCTAATGTGTCCACTTCTGTCAGACTGCCTGCTCTCCTGCAGAGAAGCAGAGAAGTTGTAGGTGCCTTCTGGGTTTGGGGTTATTTCTTCCTTAGTGGAACAAGATGGAGAAAACGGAACTAAGCCCACCTGTTGTGTCTGATTCGTTGTTCAGCCATGGAGAGTCACGGTGAGGTGGAGGTTCAAATCTATCTTAACTGCAGCCACTGCCACTCAGACAACTGTAAGCGGGACCCTGACACCAACCTGCCAGTCTGCCAGTGTGAGATGGGGGCTGTGTTAGCCGATGACAACGTCACCTGCACTGGTAAGATGTAAAGTCTTATTCTCTTTGAATATCACCTGTATTCTTTGCGTCATCTCTCCTCCTGGCTTTTTTGATTGTCAGTTGCCCAGGTTACAGCTAGTGGCTGCAGTGAACACAGAGTTATGAAAAGTCAGACATGTGACTGAAAACTCCTGATGACCTGTCCTTACACGCTGAGGTGTGTCTCCGTCACCATCTCCAAAGTTCAGGTTTGGGTTAGGTAGAAGGTAAAATATCTGTAAAGGGATGCAGTGTAAAATCCCTGAATGGGCACATTGTATCACATATTTACATGTATAAGATGGTGGTATAAGATAGCACCTCCTGCTGAGTTATTTAAGCCACAAACTGCTTCATTCCACAGCAGTTTCCTACTACACCTGTTCAGCTTGTGTCTGGTATTCACTGGTATCTCCTGACACAGACTCTTGGAACTCCAAAGCATTAAGACTGTAGAGAGTTTCACCTTGTGAGCAGTGGCGTTACTCATTTAAAAAAACTGAAGAATGGATGTGAAATCTGTGTTTTATCAGTTAGTTTTCTATCTTCACAGTGCTTTCTAAATTCATTAGGTATTTTTTCAACCTCCAGGGCAGTAGAGGGATCTGCTGCAATTTATGAGATGGTCTGGCCATGATCTCTGTATTGTTTTCTGAAACAGGAGCAACCTTCAGAGGGATGCCAACCAGATCTGTTGATTTCTGATTAATGCACCTCTTTTTCTTCTTCCAGTGCCCAAGGGTCCTCTGCCAGAGAGGCAGCTGCCTCTCCCACTCCTCCTAGCTGTAGTGGCTGTGATTGTGGTGCTTGGAATGATCCTTACTTGTGGCAGCCTGTCTATCAGTAAGAAACTTCTACTCCTTATCACTCTTTGACTTTTTTTCCTAGTTAATTTAGAAAAAAGGAGACCAGCCAACCACATGCCACTACTACTAATACTATCTTTAATACTTGGAGACAGAGTATTGTGGTCTCCCAAGTGGATCAGAGGGACAATGGGAAAGAAGTGATAGAAAACATCACAATCTCACAGTAAGGCATAAGCATAGTCTCACATGGTAAGGACTGCTCTGTCTTACTATTTTTTATGGAGAAAAGAACTTGGAAGAGCCTCTTATCAGGTGTTTCTTTAACAGCCACCCCATACAAGCTGAAATCGCAGTGTGTAATTAAACATATAATTAATTCAGGGAGATGGTATGCTTTTTGGGCGCTCAGTGACAGCAAAAGCACTCTTTCCTCAGTCAGTGTACAAAGAAGCAGAGGAAATCTTGAGTTGCTCCTAGGTGATTAGGACTCTGCAGGAGTAAGTTTGTTTGCATATCCAGTATTAAATCACTCCAGAGCGCAGAGAAGAGTGCGGTACTGGTGAGCTAAAGATGCTTCTTGAACATTTATAATTATGGTGTTGGTTTCTTTCTCTTCTGTGTGCCCAGCATTGTCTTTTGTCTCCACATGTTGATCTTGTTTGTGCATATTTATTTACCTCCCCACCTGTAGTTTATCACCTTAAGAAGCAGCAGCTGGAAGGAGCCAGAGCACGACTGCAGAGCCCAGAATATAAACTGAGCAAAATCCGCACATCAGCCATCATGACAGATTACAACCCCAACTACTGCTTTGCGGGGAAGGCCGCCACTCTGAGTGAGCTGAAGGAGATCCCACGGAAGAACATCACTCTGCTTCGGTAAGACTTGCTGCAGGGGTTTCTCTCTGGCACAGGAGAGGAAAGGCAGCCTGAAGCAAAGGCAGAGGTAGGGCTCACGTGTTTGTTTTACTCATCGTAAAATCACAGAATGGTTTGGGTAGGAAGGGACGTTAAAGGTCATCTAGTTCCACCCCCCCTGCCATGGGCAGGGTCACCTCCCGCTAGAACAGGTTACTCAAAGCCCATCAAATATCCAGGACAAGAAAACAAGGGCCACATGTCTGACTAACTGGAAAGCAGCTAGTCCAAGCCATCCAAAATACGATAGATATGACACTTACTGTGTTCTGCAAGACATTTTGATTCCACAGGGTTCTCAAGCAGAAGCGTAAGTTCATGAGTCTCCTGTTCTCTGTTCCCACACACACCATAGGGTCTTTCTCCTCTGTGTTTTTGTATGATGTCCTGGATGACACCTGCATTCTGGCAGCAACTCCCTTCCAAGTCAATAGCAGTATTTCTCTTCCAGCATTTCCTGTCACAAGGAAACACATGCTAAGTTGTTCATTGGCTCCATACCATCCAGATATTGATCAAAGTCATGTAGACTTTAGAAGGAAACACTTGATCATTCTTACGTGTTGTCTTACACCATCTCCTCACATCAGCTTGCAGCTGCCTTCTCTTGTTCTCCAGTTCTTCCTTGCCTTGCTATTGCCGCACTTGGTGGTAGGGCCCTAGGATAGAGCAGGCCAGCGCTGGATCCAGGGACACAGCAACATTTGCTCTCTTTTTTTTCTTCCAGGGCACTAGGACACGGCGCTTTTGGTGAGGTTTATGAGGGAAGTGTGGTAGGCATTGCAGGGGATCCCAACCCTCTTCAAGTGGCTATCAAGGTCAGAACAAATTTCTTGTATAGCAATAATTACCCATATGAGCATTATTAATTTATTACTATTTCAGTTGGAGATTCATGTTCATCACATGCGTCATGACATATGCATGTGTGTGATGCAGGTTTCCACACATTGATGCATCCAGGAATTACAAACTTTTGGTTTTAAGCTGTATGGCACTAGCAACAGGTTGAAAGTAAAGCATTTGTCTTGTTTGCTACATGCCCTAATGGCTGTAAGTTGTGGTCTAAATAGGAGGAGAATCTAAAAACAGCCATCTGTTTTGTCAGCTCCATTGCCATTGCTCAGGAGAGATAGAATCAGTGCCCTCAGATGGGAAATTGTGTGAATTACTCACCTGGAGACTGCAGAATGCAATTAGTTAAACAAAATAACAAATTCTCTATCAACATAAATAAATATAGCTCCCTTGAAATCAACACAGAACCATCAGTTCACCCCAGAATTGAATCTGACGTAATGGCTTTTCTGCCACAACGATTTATAGATCTGAGTAGCCAAGAGAAAGGAAACTTAAGGGGAAAAAAAGTAGCAACAAACAGACATTTTGGGGACATTGCAGGACAGAAAAGGATTTGTAAATCTTGTATAAAGAAAAGAAAGCCCTGGCAAATACAAGTAGGAAGCATTTATGTGACAGCAAACAGTATACATGTACATAGTAATGCTTATATATTGTTACTTCTGCATTTCAGTGGTTTTGAGTGCTTTCTCCTAAGTTTTTCACATGACATTACCATATGTAAAAATTTCTATTGTTTCACCATTGCATTTCCTTTATACTGAGAGCAGTGTTTGTCTACTATGTCTGAAATTTTCAGGTAGTCTCTTATTATTGCACAGTGTTAAGTGTGTTGCTCTGAATATATACTGTGATATGCTAATATCCATATCATTAATGGCAAGAAATAACAGACTGTTTTTCTGTGAAACTGCTGCTCTTGGTCAGGATTTGTCAGTTACTCAGCCCTGAAATGAAGGATGCTCATAGCCTGCTTCTGTTCTTTTACAACCTTGTAACTCAGAGAACCAAATCTACTTAGCCTAGAATCATAGGTTGGAAAAGACCTTTGAGATCATCAAGTCCGACTGTTAATCTAACTTTGCCAGGCCCACTTCTAAACCATGTCCCTGAGCACCATATCTAGACGGCTTCGAAATACATCCAAGGGTGGCAATTCAACCACTTCACTGGACAAGCTGTTCCAGCCTTTGATAACTCTTTCAGTGTAGGAGTGGGTCTAGCCTGTGTAGAGGACCTTCCACTCTCTTTGTAGTCAAGTCCCCTGCAACAAGGACTGTCTTTCTTTATGAAGATGCTTTGATGTGAAGCATAGTACTTCTTAACCTGGCTGGAAGGGACCTTTAAAAGTCATCTAGTCCAACCACCCTACAGTGAGCAGGGACACCTCTGACTAGATCAGGTTGCTCAGAGCCTCATCATACCTGTTATGCAACAGCACCTGGGAAGGTGGGGTAGTCATTAGGTAGACGCATACCTCTTTGAGTTCAGCCCACAATGTAGGCTTGGTTAATAAAAATAAAAAATTCTATTGTTAATGGTCCTGTCTTTCAAAACTCTCCTTAAAAAAAAAAAAAAAGAGGATCATGCATTATGGCATTTTGTTACAAACTCGCCTGTGCTACTGAAAGAACGTGCATGAAACCCCAGAAGAGACACTACGAGCAGTTGTCACTGCCCAGCTTGGTTTCGCTGTCTAGACTGGTGGGAGCACCACAGCACAAACAGAGCTCGATCAGCCCATTGTTCAGTTGTGATAACCCAGTGAGGATGTCACCAGTATTGAAAGTCTCAGCAACAATGGCTACTTGTTAGGGCCCACCTGCCCACTTGTTCACCCAGTTCGCTGTAGAGAGACCCCCTGAACATCACCAAAATGTTGCTCTTCTCCCCATCTGGAAACTGGTAGAATATCCACAGGGTTCAAGCTGTGATCATGCTTGCCTTGCTTCAGTCCTGATCTGACTGCAAAAGGCACAGACTGGGAATAAATTAAAAAAAAAAATCTATATTTGCAACTTATTCCACATATTATTTGTGGGTATTCCATCAACCGAATAGATCATCTGCACTGTCCTGCGTGAAGAAATCACTTATGTCAGATAGCAGAATGCAGCCCTCTCTTCTGTAGCCCACACTACTGATGAGAAGAACTGTTTCCATGCCAGCCTCACCATACTGAGCAATGAACGTCCCGCCTCTCTGGGTGCAGTTTGGCAGCAGTGGCCAAACCATCCCGTAGTGTTAAAGCACTGGGCTTTGCTTGTGCTCTCGGCTCATCTTTACCAGTGGCAGATTCTGCCCAAATCTGCTGGCAGGAGAGAAAGCTATGAGGCCACGTGACACAATTATTTAAATCATGTGGCTGTATGTCTTGTATGACAAGGAAACATGTGCTGCCATGTGGACATATAGTAAAGGGAGAATAGATTAATGCCTGTCATTTTAAAGGGCTTACTAGATCTGTAATTGCCCACCTGATGTCTTTCTTGGCGTGTACCTGAAACTATTTTCTCCAGAACACTGCATATAATTAAATGCACTTAAAAAAATCTCCAGGCAGGTCGCCAATTTCCTGTTCTAACTTTAAGTATCAAATTGGGTCATGTGCAGTCCAGTAAACTGGACAGTGAGAAGATGAGCCTCTCCTCATAGGTTCCCGAATTTGTTCATGTTACATGCTCATTCTTTTCTTTTTTTTTTTTACTTTTTCCTTTGGTGGTTACTTAAATGTTCTCAATTCTTTGCTGGGATTGTCCTCACTGTCTTTACTTCTCAACAGACCCTGCCAGAAGTCTGCTCTGAGCAGGATGAGATGGATTTCCTGATGGAAGCATTGATTATCAGGTATAGTTTAAGGTTTTAAAGAGATGGTAGGCATGGCGGGGGAAAAAGAATGCTGGTAATAAGAATCATTCTTCCACTTGCTTGGGTTTGGAAGCAAAATGCAGCCTTATTTTTCACCAGATGGCATTTTAGGAGTATATGAGTTACCGATTTCAGCTATTTGTTCATCTCAGACAGGGTAACTGAAGTTCTTTGGTTGCACATCTGTTGAGGTTTAATGCCAGTAGCTGCTCGGCCCCATGCAGCAGTGGCATGGGGAAGAGAACCAGAAGGGCGACAAACTCATGGCTTAAGATAAAAAAGAGCAAGTAAAGCAAAAGCTACATGCACAAGCAAAGCAATACAAAGAATTCATTCAGTACTTCCCATGGGCAGGCAGGTGTACAGCCATCTCCAGGAAAACAGGGCTTCCTCATGTGCAGCAGGTACTTGAGAAGACAAACACCATCACTCTGAATGTCCCCACTTTCCTTCTTCTTCCTCCAGCTTTTATGGCTGAGCATGATGTCATATAGTACGGGATATCCCTCTGGTAATTTGAGGTCAGCTGTCCCGACTGTATCCCCTTTCAACACTAGTTTGATCACAAATCCAAAATGTAGCACCATATGAATCATAAAATCATAGAATCATTAAGGTTGGAAAAGATCTCTAAGATAATCAAGTCCAATCATCAACCAGACACCACCATGACCACTAAACCATGTCCCCAAGTGCCACGTCTACATGTTTTTTGAACTCCTCCAGGGATGGTGACTCCACCACTGCCCTGGGCAGCCTGTTCCAATGTTTCACCACTCTTTCAGTAAAGAGTGCCTCACCTGGCACAACTTGAGCCCATTTCTTCTCATCCCATTGCTTGTTACTTGTGAGAAGAGACCAACTCCCATCTCATAACAACTTCCTTTCAAGCAGTTTTGGAGAATGATTCGGTCTCCCTGCAGCCTCCTTTTTTCAAGACTAAACAATCCCAAGACTGCAACTGGGAAGAAAATTAACTCCCTCTCACTCAAACCCATTACAACATCTCAACAAAAATTTCTGCTTGTTAGTCCTGTTGCTCGTGCTCTGAGAAGCAAAAGGCACCACATTTTTGTACAAATGTTCTACATTTGAAATGTTTTCCTTTTCCAGTAATCCCCTTGCCCTTTTACTAAGTACAAATCACATCATAAAGCCCTTGCTAAAACAAATTTTCAGTGATGGGAAGCAATAGGAAAGCTAAAGACTAGAGCCACCTGTGCAGAGACCCAAAAGTTCAGCCTCTGCAAGACCAAGCTGGTAGAACACAGGCTGTGTGCCAGGGAGGTAAGTTTTTTAGGCCTGGATGCTGAGACTTCAACTATATTGCCTCTTGGGAATAGAAGTAAGAGCTTATATAGGTGAGCGAGACACTCTGAAACCTCTGTAGGGATAAGGTAGTGAATATGGCTCTGCATAGCTTGCACAGATGGAACGCAGCCCTTCTAAGAGAAGTGGCTGTTCTAGGAGATGTGTTCTGGCTTTTTGATGCCTTTGCAAGCTTGACAGAACCTTTAAAAGGTGTCAGCTGCACAACCTTCTGACAGTGAACTACAAGATCCATAAAACCTGCCTGGAAAAGATAACAGACAGCCATTCCTATTACCACCTGTACTTTAAGTATCCCAATCTTGGAATTTACTTTGTTAACCCAAATACATAACCCTAAGACAATAGCATACTCAAGTGCAACATTAATATAAGAGTATAGTCAGGGTTGATTGTGAGTGATCAGAATTTATGCATTTTTCATCTGTGCAACATGAAGTTCGTCTTCCCATTGTCTGGTCCAGCTCATACCTAGGTGCATTTTTTCTGCTATTAGGACATGAATCTCATGACATATTGCTACTTCCTAAAGTCTACGAGAACTTTGGCAAATGAACAGTGAAGTATGACTTTTTAAAGAGCAACTTCAATTGATTACAGAGTGCTTTGATTCACTTAGTAGCACATGACTCTTTCTCTTCCCCAACTCCCTTTACATTTTTAGTTCCTGTATTATCCAGGTAATCACTTTCCATGGGAAAGGAAGATGCTGCTTTCTAATGACTGACTCTTACTGAGCTTCTTGACAGTCTCAGCTGTCTTTTGTAAGAGGCAGAAAGCCATCACAGAAGCAGCTGCTGCAGTGGGTATTAGCTGAGTCCCTCTTTGACAGACTAGATACTGAACTGAGTCCACCAACACAGACAGCAGTGTATATAAAATAACCAAATAAAATCCCTATGGGTCGGGATTTTGTTTCACAAATGCTGATATTACTTGCATTTTTGAAGTGCTTAGCTTTCTTTTTCCTTTAATATCTTTCAGTCAGTGTGTCCATTAGGTTCTCTCTTCACAGACAGAAGGCTCTTCTTTTCTTTCAGCTTTTTGTACCTTCTGCTGAAAGCTTTTCATGGGCAAAGCCAGGCATAGCCCTGATCTTGGGGCTGTCATAATCAGATAGGCATTTCGGTGTGTCTGAAGTAGGAATTAGTTTGGTAACTTGCACCGAACCGGGGTTTGCTTCAGTCCAGATTGTCAAAGCTTAAGGCACAAGTGAGTGTGATGGATGGCGGCCAGGTACTAATGCTGTCTTTCTCCTCTGTGGTGCTGTGATGTTGGCTTTCAGCAAGTTCAATCACCAAAATATCGTGCAGTGCATCGGCGTTAGCCTGCAGACGCTACCTCGCTTCATCCTGCTTGAGCTTATGGCTGGAGGAGATATGAAGAGTTTTCTTCGGCAGAATCGACCCAGGCTGGTGAGATAACTTCCCTGCTAGGCTCGTGATTGGTTTTAGTATGACTGGTTTTGTTATTTTTATTAACTGGATAAAGACACTGAGGCCAAGCAGGGCTGCATATGTGTCCCAGATCCTACAAACTTCTGGATACGTATGTTTGCTTGATGCAAGCACACATCAGTGAGAGAAAAGGAAAGCAGTGCCAGATCTCCGGTCTGTTAGTCACTGA